>NC_092746.1:94143263-94443263 GCF_047496795.1 Chiloscyllium punctatum
CGCCTCCGGCGACTGTGTGGAGTTTGCACGTTCTCCCCGTGTCTGCGTAGGTTTCCTCCGGGTGCTCCGGTTTCCTCCCACAGTCCAAAGATGTGCAGGTCAGGTGAATTGGCCATGCTAAATTGCCCGTAGTGTTAGGTAAGGGGTAGATGTAGATGTAGGGTTTTGGGTGGGTTACGCTTCGGCGGGGCGATGTGGACTTGTTGGGCCGAAGGGCCTGTTTCCACACTGTAAGTAATCTAATCTAATCTAAAAGAGGCTGCTTAATGTAATTCAAGCGTGGCCAACAGCAGTCAATACAGGGATTGGTGGTTTCTCTAAATGCAGAGAAGGCATTTGACCGAGTTGAGTGGCCGTACCTTTTCTACACACTAGAGCAGTTTGGTTTAGGCAAAGTCTTCATAAGATGGGTAAAGGTTCTCTACAGTGGCCCTCCTGCAGCGGTCATCACCAACGGAGTACGATCAAGCAATTTTACTATTTTTCGGGGCAGCCGGCAGGGCTGTCCCCTTTCACCATTACTTTTTATGTTGGTGATTGAACCGTTGGTGGAGGCCACTCATGGGGATCCCAATATAGCAGCTCCAGAAGTGGGGTCAAAATTACAGAAGATTTTGTTGTATGCAGATGATGTCCTAATTTTATTTGACAAATCCAGCAGTTTCGGTGCCTCACCTTATACAATGCATTCGTGCGTTTGGCGCTTTTTCAGGGTACAAGATTAATTTAGCGAAATTAGAAGCTATGCCTGTGGGTGGTCTTATGAAGGAGCTAGCTCTTGAAGGCAACTATAGATTCCCATTTAGGTGGTCACGGGACGGTGGGGGTGTTTGTGTATTTGGGCATATTCATTACTCCAGTTCTGGATTGGCTGTTCAAAGCCAATTTTATACAATTATTTGGAAAAATTAAACAAGATCTTCAAAGATAGGAGGCACTTCCCGAAATGTCGATTTCGAAGCTACTTGGATGCTGCCTGAACTGCTGTGCTCTTCCAGCATCACTAATCCACTTCCAGTCTTGTGGTTTGGTCGGATAGCGCTGATTAAGATGAATATTCTCCCTCATTTGCTATACCCTATATGCTCCCTCTGATTTTCAAAAAGCAAACACTCAGGAGGCTGAGGCTGGTTCAGCTCCTTTATTTGGCATTGTAAGCAGGTCCTCATTAAATTAGGCTGGAAGAGCACAGCAGTTCAGGCAGCATCCAAGGAGCTTCAAAATCGACATTTCGGGCAAAAGCCCTTCATCAGGAATAAAGGCAGTGAGCCTGAAGCGTGGAGAGGTAAGCTAGAGGAGGGTGGGGGTGGGGAGAAAGTAGCATAGAGTACAATGGGTGAGTGGGGGAGGGGATAAAGGTGACAGGTCAGGGAGGAGAGGGTGGAGTGGATAGGTGGAAAAGGAGATAGGCAGGTAGGACAAGTCCGGACAAGTCATGGGGACAGTGCTGAGCTGGAAGTTTAGAACTAGGGTGAGGTGGGGGAAGGGGAAATGAGGAAACTGTTAAAGTCCACATTGATGCCCTGGGGTTGAAGTGTTCCGAGGCTGAAGATGAGGCGTTCTTCCTCCAGGCGTCTAGTGGTGAGGGAGCGGCGGTGAAGGAGGCCCAGGGCCTCCATGTCCTCGGCAGAGTGGGAGTGGGAGTTGAAATGTTTGGCCACGGGGCGGTGTGGTTGATTGGTGTGGGTGTCCCGGAGATGTTCCCTAAAGCGCTCTGCTAGGAGGCGTCCATCTCCCCAATGTAGAGGAGACCGCATCGGGAGCAATGGATACAATAAATGATATTAGTGGATGTGCAAGTAAAACTTTGATGGATGTGAAAGGCTCCTTTAGGGCCTTGGATAGAGGTGAGGGAGGAGGTGTGGGTGCAGGTTTTACACTTCCTGCGGTGGCAGAGGAAAGTGCCAGGATGGGAGAGTGGGTTGTAGGGGGGCGTGGACCTGACCAGGTAGTCACAGAGGGAATGGTCTTTGCGGAAGGCGGAAAGGAGTGGGGAGGGAAATATATCCCTGGTGGTGGGGTCTGTTTGGAGGTGGCAAAAATGTCGGTGGATGATTTGGTTTATGCGAAGGTTGGTAGGGTGGAAGGTGAGCACCAGGGGCGTTCTGTCCTTGTTACGGTTGGAGGGGTGGGGTCTAAGGGTGGAGGTGCGGGATGTAGACAAAATGCGTTGGAGGGCATCTTTAACCACGTGGGAAGGGAAATTGCGGTCTCTAAAGAAGGAGGCCATCTGGTGTGTTCTGTGGTGGAACTGGTCCTCCTGGGAGCAGATCTGGCGGAGGCGGAGGAATTAGGAATACGGGATGGCATTTTTGCAAGAGGTAGGGTGGGAAGAGGTGTAATCCAGGTAGCTGTGGGAGTCGGTGGGTTTGTAAAAAATGTCAGTGTCAAGTCGGTTGTCATTAATGGAGATGGAGAGGTCCAGGAAGGGGAGGGAGGTGTCAGAGATGGTCCAGGTAAATTTAAGGTCAGGGTGGATTGTGTTGGTGAAGTTGATGAATTGCTCAACCTCCTCGTGGGAGCACGAGGTGGCGCCAATGCAGTCATCAATGTAGCGGAGGAAGAGGTGGGGAGTGGTGCCGGTGTAATTACGGAAGATCAACTGCTCTACGTAGCCAACAAAGAGACAGGCATAGCTGGGGCTCATACATGTGCCCATGGCTACCCCTTTGGTCTGGAGGAAGTGGGAGGATTCAAAGGATAAATTGTTAAGGGTGAGGACCAGTTCGACCAAACGAATGAGTGTCGGTGGAAGGGTACTGTTGGGGACGTCTGGAGAGGAAAAAAACGGAGGGCTTGGAGGCTCTGGTCATGGCGGATGGAGGTGTAGAGTGATTGGATATCCATGGTGAAGATGAGGCGTTGGGGACCGGGGAAACGGAAATCTTGGAGGAGGCGGAGGGCGTGGGTGGTGTCTCGAACGTATGTGGGGAGTTCCTGGACTAGGGGGGATAGGACAGTGTCGAGGTAGGTAGAGATGAGTTCAGTGGGGCAGGAGCATGCTGAGACAATGGGTCGGCCAGGGTGGTCAGGCTTGTGGATCTTGGGAAGGAGGTAGAACCGGGCAGTGCGGGGTTCCTGGACTATGAGGTTGGAAGTTGTGAGTGGGAGATCTCCTGAAGTAATGAGGTTCTGTATAGTCTGGGAGATGATGGTTTGGTGATGGGGGGATGGGTAATGGTTGAGGGGGCAGTAGGAAGAGGTGTGGTCGAGTTGACATTTGGCTTCAGCGGTGTAGAGGTCATTGTGCCAGACTACCACTGCGCCCCCTTTATCCGCTGGCTTGATGGTGAGGTTGTGATTGGAGCAGAGGGATTGGAGGGGTGTGGGGGTTGTGGGGGTGAGAGGTTGGAGTGGGGGAGGGAGGTAGACAGGTTGAGGTGGTTAATGTCCCGGCGGCAGTTGGAAATGAAAAGGTCGAGGGCAGGTAATAGGCTAGCGCGGGGTGTCCAGGTGGATGCAGTGTGTTGGAGGTGGGCGAAGGGGTCCTCAGAAGGTTGGCGGGAGAAATTAGGAAGAAAATAGGGCCCCTCAAAGTTCAGCAAGATGGCCTTTGTGTGCAGCTGCAGGAGATGGGGGAGATACTAAACGGGTATTTTGCATCAGTATTTACTGTGGAAAAGGACATGGAACATATAGACTGTAGGCAAATAGATGGTGACATCTTGAAAAATGTCCTCATTACAGAGGAGGAAGTGCTGGATGTCTTGAAAAGCATTAAGGTGAATAGATCCCCAGGACCTGTTCAAGTGTACCCCAGAACTCTGTGGGAATCTAGGGAAGTGATTGCTGGGCCTCTTACTAAGATATTTGCATCATCGATAGTCACAGGTGAGGTGCTGGAAGACAGGAGGTTGACTAACGTGTTGCCATTGTTTAAGAAGGGTGGTAAGGACAAGGCAGGGAACTTTAGACTGGTGAGTCTAATGTCAGTGATGGGCAAGTTGTTGGAGGGAATCCTAATGAACAAAATGTACATGTCTTTGGAAAGGCAAGGAATGATTAGGGATAGTCAACATGGCTTTGTGCATGAGATGTCTTATCTCATAAATTTGAGTTTTATGCAGAAGTAACAAAGATGTTGGTGAGGCCAGAGTGGTAGAAGTGATCTATATGGACTTCAGTAAGGCATTTGCTGAAAATGTGTTGTTGGAAAAGCGCAGCAGGTCAGGCAGCATCCAAGGAACAGGAGAATCGACGTTTCGGGCATCAGCCCTTCTTCAGGCTGATGCCCGAAACGTCGATTCTCCTGTTCCTTGGATGCTGCCTGACCTGCTGCACTTTTCCAGCAACACATTTTCAGCTCTGATCTCCAGCATCTGCAGTCTTCACTTTCTCCTTCAGTAAGGCATTTGACAAGGTTCCCCATGGAAGACTTGTTAGCAAGGTTAGATCTCATGGAATACAGGGAGAATTAGCCATTTGGATACAGAACTGGCTCAAAGACAGAGGGTGGTGGTGGAGAGTTGCTTTTCAGACTGGAGGCCTGTGACCAGTGGAGTGCCACAAGGATCGGTGCTGGCTCCACTACTTTTTGTCCTTTAAATAAATGATTTGGATATGAACTTAAGAGATATAGTTAGTAAGTTTGCAGATGACAGCAAAATTGGAGGTGTAGTGGACAGCAAAGAAGGTTACCTCAGATTACAATGGGATCTTGATCAGATGGGCCAATGGGCTGAGGAGTGGCAAATGGAGTTTAAATTAGATAAATGCGAGGTGCTGCATTTTGGGAAAGCAAATCAGAGCAGGACTTATCTACTTAATGGTATGATCCTAGGGAGTGTTGCTGAACAAAGAGACCTTGGAGTGCAGGTTCATAGCTCTTTGAAAGTGGAGTCGCAGGTAGATAGGATAGTGAAGAAGGCATTTAGTATGCTTTCCTTTATTGATCAGAGTATTGAATACAGGAGTTGGAGATCATGTTACAGCTGTACAGGACATTGGTTAGGCCACTTTTGGAATATTGTTTGCAATTCTGCTCTCCTTCCTATTGAAAGGATGTTGTGAAACTTGAAAAGGTTCAGAAAAGATTTACAAGAATGTTGTCAGTGTTGGAGGATTTGAGCTACAGGGAGAGGTTGAAAGGTTGAATAGGCTGGGGCTGTTTTCCCTGGAGCGTCAGAGGCTGAGGGGTGACCTTACAGAGGTTTATAAAATCATGAGGGGCATGGATAGAATAAATAGACAAAGTCTTTTCCCTGGGGTGGAGGAGTCCAGAACTAGAGGGTATAAGTTTAGGGTGAGAGGGGAAAGATATAAAAGACACCTTAGGGGCAACTTTTTCACGCAGAGGGTGGTACGTGTATGGAATGTGCTGCCAGAGGAAGTGGTGGAGGCTGGTACAATTGCAACATTTAAAAGGCATTTGGATGGGTATATGAATAGGAAGGGTTTGGAGGGATATGGGTTGGGTGCTGGCAGGTGGGACTAGATTAGGTTGAGATACCTGGTCGGCATGGACGGGTTGGTCTGAAGGGTCTATTGCCATGCTGTACATCTCTATGACTCTAAGTTGAGAAGTACTGGCCAAACCCATAAATCAGCTGCTTTCTCTGAGCTCATGATGCTGGGCTGCATTTGGTCTCAGTGCAGGTAGGCCTCTTGATCTGGGCCTTATTTCCTCTCCCTCTCTCCACTTGCTCTGGAGACTAAATTTATTGCAGTAAACCTTAATTAATGTAACTTTATCCCCCCGTTCCAAGTTTCCATCGACTCAAATACCCAATTTACTCACACTTTTTCTGTCATACTCCAGTCAAGGACCATATGGCTTTCCCTGACCCACACAATCACATGATTGTTATGGTGTGGAAGAAGGCCACTCAGCCCACCCTGTTTGCACCAGCTCTCTCAATAATCATCATGACATAACGTCAATCTCCCCCTTCCCTATCACCCTGCAAATTATTTCTATTTAAACAATCATCGAATGCCCTCTTCATCACTTCAATTGAGCTTGCCGCCACCACACTCTTAGGCAGTGAATCAAATCACTCACTGTATGAAAACATTTACTTCACATCATATTTACTTCAACAGAAAATTATTTTAAATTTGTACCTGCTCACTCTTGATTCTTTCACTGACAGGAACACTTGCTTAACTACTCTGGCCAGACCTCTGATAATTTTGAAGATTACAATTAAATCTCCCCTTTGTCTACTCCTCTCTATAGAAAACAATCCTAACTTATCCAACCTATCTTCGAAACTGAAATTTCTTATTCCTGGAACAATTCTCAAAAACCTCTTCTGCATTCTCCCCAGTGCGTTCACATCCTTCCTGAACTGTGCCACCCAGACCTATGCACTCTACCTGAGGTCTAACTTTGTGTCTTATATAGCATTAGCTCCTGTACTTTAGGCCTGTATTAATAAAGTCTTTGAATGTTACATATTTACCAACTGCTTTCTCCATCTGTCTTGCCACCTTCAATGATTTGTGCACATATCAAAGCAGTTCTCTGCTCCAGCACATCCTTCAGAGTAGTACCTTTTATTTTATACTGTCTGTCCATATTAATTCTATCAAAATATATCAGTTCATATTCCACTAATTGAACTTCATCAGCCACCTATTTGACAATTCTAAGCTATCAATGTCCATTTGAAGTTTTATACTATCCTCCTCATGGTTTACAATGCTTCCATGTTCTTTTTATCATTGATAAACTTTGAAATCGCCCCTGCATTCCAAGATCTAGATTATTAATATATCTCAGGAAAAGCCCATTACCCAATACTGACCCCTGGGGAACTTCACTACAAACCTTCAGTCATCCTGAAAAATATTCATTGACCATTATTCTGTTTGCTCTCACTCAGCCAATTTTTTAAAAAATCCATCATGCCTTTGACCCTTTTATACCATAAGTTATAGTGTTTCTGAAAATCTTTTATGAGGCAGTGTGTCAGTTGTCTTTCGGAAGTTCATGTCCACCACATTAACCTTTCTGTTAGCTCCTCAAATAACTTCCTCAAATATTTAAATGTGATCTTCCTTTTTTAAAAAAAAACTCCATGCTGGCCTTTCCTAATTAACCCATCTTTGTCTTTGAAGTCTTCCCAATTATTGTTTATGAACATTTTCCCACTGCTAATGTTAAACTGACTGGTCAGGAATTGCTGGCCTTATCCTTATAACATTTTTTTGAACAGCGGCATAATGCTTGCAATTCTATTGTTTTCTGGCGCCTCTTACGTTCAAGGAAGATTGGAAGGCAATTGCAATTTTCTTTTCCTGCAATATCCTTGGATGCATCTCAACTGATCCCACAGATTATCAACTTTAAGCACCTCCTTATCAATTCTGAACCATTCTAGTGACTTGGGTTTCCCTTTCTTCCACCATGGCCTGGGTAAATTCTGCTTCCTTGGTAAAGACAGGTGCAAACTATTCATTTACTATTTCAGACATGCCTGCTGCATGCATATGTAAATCCCCTCCTTGGCACCTAATCAGCCCTACTCATCCCTTTACTGCCCTCACACTATTTATGTCTCTTTATAAAATTATGGGATTCCCCCTTATGTTATTTGCCTCCCTCTGTGCAAGATGCCATTGGGTCAGTAACCATACATCATCCTGTCATTCTACAACAATAAGCAAACAAAAAGGTTAATCTGCTACAATTTTTCATTGTCTACTCCAGTTTTAGCTGGTCACATGGGAAGAACGTTGGTAGTGGTGGAAGTTAATAAATATTGAATATTTGTTCATCTCATATTTCCATTTTATTGCATAATCCTTGTGGATTATAAAGACATGGGTGGACTAAAATGTGCACACTATTTTTTTAAAGAAGATACTCTTCCATCATTTGACCACGCAAAAATGAGTTGTCCTGAGGTGACCTGTTGACAAAAGCCTGGCTATAAATAATGTAAGGATGACAACAAGACTGTCAATGTTTCCCATCATGCCTTCTCTGAAATGGGCAGCGACTTGCTGTCAGTGATTTGACAGATTTGTAAAAAGTGCATTATTGATGACCCACCAGTTAGCAGTGATAAAAATCACCCCCGAACTGATGAAAACCTTAGTTGGCCAGTGTTAAAACACTTTAAAAGAGGAAAGATTATTGAACGAGGCATGACTGGGCTTTTAGTGGCATGTAAAATCAATTATTTTCTGAGAAGACAATGATGAGTTATAGGCTCTCCAAGATCTCAGGGATTCAAAAAAGTGTGCGAGTCCTGAATATATTCCTTATGTCTGAGGAGAACGGGTTGCTGTGTATGAACACATGTCACTTCAAATTGGGGAGGCTGTGTGTACTGGCGATGTCACTGGACTAGTAATCAACATCTCTGGGACATGTCTTCAAATTCCACTAGGGCAAAAATTTGTATTTATTAGACAGAAAGTCTAGAATGAAGAGGTAGCTTTGTGGAAACCATGTAACTGCTGTTGATTTTGGTAAACACTTGTCTGGGTTTGCTCCTATCTTCTAGGGACGAAGATCTATCATGCTTACCTGATCTGGTGTACACTTGACTCTGAATCCACACAATATGACCATCTGAAATGGCCTAGCAGACCACTCAGTTCAAGAGCAACTAAGGATGAACCATAAATACAAATCTTGCCAATGACAAACACATCCCACAGAAGAGTAAAAGAGGTGAATCATGTCCAAGCTTGACTGATTATCATAAATTGCTTATTAGTGTTTTTGAATCACATCAAATTGCAAACATGTTGTTTTGGGCTTTCCATGTGTAGGCTGGTTTCGAATCATCTGGGCTCTGCCTCTTACAGAAAACTGCAGGGGCCTGATTTTTGATTTAGTCAGCACATCATTAGGGTGTATCGCCTATGTTCCTGGAATTGCAACAGCATGTTCATACACAAAGTTGCTCAACTGCACAGTAGGGAAAACATTTTTATGAACTCAGGGCATATCTTTTTAGTGGAAAGTATTTCTTGCTTGATGGTGAAGCATATTGTATCAAAGTTATCCTGATCAGCTCATTGTTCACTGTGTCTCACTCAAACTCACAAATGGGCCACTGGCTACCACTCCTTTCAGCACAAAAAGTGATCATTACACTTTTTACAACCCTAGAAAGACAAACTACCTTAAATTTGAACAGTAGGTTGACCAAGCCATTTCACGCTGCTCTTATGCACAGGCTATGTGTTTCCCTGGAGCAAAGGTAAAGAAAAGGTGAGGAAAGTTATTGATCTGGCTCACTGTTTCTTTAATATTACCCCAAGGTACATCCCTGGAGGGAGGGCTCAAGAGGTTGGCCTTTGTCTCCAGTATGCACAGTCCAAACCTTCCATCTCCTGGAAAGGTCTGAGGGAGGGTCTTGGGGTCATATCAAAGCATTGCTGGTAGGTCTCCTTTCTTATTTCCATGCAGCTTCCACTTTCATGTGATTCCCAGGCTGCTTCAGGACTGACTGTAGGCCACTTTCCAGACTGTAGTCACACACATCTCCTCACTGTGGCCTAACCGAGCAGATGAATGACTGTGGCCAAGTCCCTGCACTGTGCCAATGATTAAAGGTATCAGGAACCTTGACTGACTTTACTGAACTGAGGACTTTCTCCCACCTGCTTTCCAATGTGGCCACTTGGTTGAATGGACGTGCAGGGTGCTTGCTAATTAGGCAGCTGGCACATGCTGTAAGGGTTAATTTGATGTGTCAGTGTGGCATACGGAAAGCCACTTCCAATTCCCAGACAGATCCTTACTGACAAGCAGCCTGTCTGTGTGTACAAAAGAGCACCTCAATATGGCAGCACTGGCAGCCTTTGGCTGTGGCTGAAGCTCTAAAGGCATTCACAGCGTGACAAGGCATGGAGTCTGCGAGCACGCAGGTAGGCACTAAGTGAGCTAATGCTAAGAGAGCAAGTGAACACCTTTGAGATGCAGCCTGGTCCCGTCCATGAGCTGTGTGCCTGCCCCTGCTCCCAAAGGATCCTTGCAGCAGTTGGTTGCTGGTGTGCTCAGTGTCAGGGTGATTGTGAGTGTTAGCAAATATCAGATGCCCATGTCCATGGAGGAGGAGTATGGCCAACTGGTGCCCATGGATTGTGCCCTGCGCTGCTGTTTGGTGCTGAGCAACATGGAGACTTTTAGCAGCCAGCTACAATCTGAAGTCACCAGCCACCTGCTTCTACTTGCACATCGAGATTTCTCAATGTCTAGGCTTTTCAGTGTTTGGTAAGAGAGGAAGCTGAATGTTAATGAGGTAAATCATACTATTGGCAGGGAGTTTAACAACTGATAATCCCCTTTAATTGGTGACCTGTCGCAGCTCAGTGGGAAACTCGCCATGCTGCTCAGAAACATGAAAGCTACAGCAAAAGAACTGGGATTGAAATGGTTCAACGCATCACCACCACTTTCTCAAGGGCAACTAGGGACAAGCAAAGATACTGGCTAACCAATGATGCCCACATCCTAGGAATGAACACAAAATAAAATATTTCCTTGTGATGTCAAGGTAGGCCTCTCCAAACTTCTAACGCAATTCTGCTACAAATCTCACCATAGCCCATGTTTATGCCCCATGTTTAAATTCATTTAAGCCCCTGTCAGATCCCGCCCATTATCTTTGTTCCTTTACAGTCAAAATCTGGGAACTCCCTTCCTATCAGCCCTCTAAGGATTGCAGTGACCCAAGAAGGCTCTTGGTGAATAAGGGCGTCATGGTCTGAAAGGGTTAAGCTGAAGCGTGCATCAAACATAAGATGGTGTCACAGAAACTCAGGTGGTAGAGGAACATGGAATCCCAAAGCCTTCACAGTGAAATCCTGGGAGAAAGTGAGGACTGCAGTTGCTGGGGATCAGAGTCGAGAGTGTGGTGCTGGAAAAACACAGCAGGTCAGGCAGCATCCAAGGAGCAGAGCCTGAAGAAGGGCTTATGCCTGAAACGTCGATTCTCCTGCTCCTTGGATGCTGCCTGACCTGCTGCGCTTTCCCAGCACCACACTCGACAGTGAAATTCAAACTTTACTGCACCACTCAACATCACTGCGCTTTCTGAAATATAATGTCTCCTTGAATCCAAACATTTTTAATTAAAAGTCCTCATCCTTGTGTTTAAAAACTGTTGTCACCCATCCTTCAGACCTATTCAGTAAATAGTAATCTGGCTTTCTCTCACCATCCCACACACTGGGTACCTTTGGTTACCTCGATCCCACATTCTGGAATTTCCTTCCTAGCTTCTTCAGCACATAGAATCTTGGATGTTTACAGCATGGAAAAAGGCCATTCTGCTACCGTTAACAAAGATCTCACCGCACTAATCCTGTTTTTGGCTCTTGGCCTACAGCTCTGGAGGCTCTGACAATGCAACTGAATATCTAAACACTGTGTAAATATTATGGGAATTTGTGATTCGGCCATTCTTTCAAGCAGTGAGTTCAAGACCATTGTCACCTTCTCTCTTCATTCTTTCTCCTCAACTCCTCTTTTAGCCTTCCACCTTAAGTCATTGTCTCCTAGTTATTGACCTCTCTAATGATGGAGAAAGTGTCTTCCTATCTGCCCTCTATGCCCTTCAAGATGTTATATATCCTTTCCTCCTTAACCTCTTCTGTTCTAAGGAAAAAGTCTGAGCCTATCCATCCCTTCCTCATAGCTCAGATCCCTCCAGCCCAGGCAGCAGCTTGGTAAATGTGTTTTGTGCTGTCCCTAGTGCAATCATGTCCTTCTGATAAATTTGGTGAGCAGAACTGAACACTCATTGGACTAACCAGTGTTTTATTCCCTTCCACTCTGACCATCCTGTCCTTCTATTCAATGACTCAGCTAATAAAGCTAAGTAACTCATAAGCCTTCTTAACTACCTCATCTATCTGCCCTGCTACCTTCAGGAACCTGTGGATATACACAACAAGGTCCCTCTGATCTTCAGTACTTTTCAGGATCCTACTGTTCACAGTATGTGAACCTAGTTAACCACCCCTTCCCCCAACATTATACATTTCAAGGTTGAATTTCATTTGCTGTTGTCCTGCCCAAATGATCCATCCATCAATGTCCTCCAGCAGTTTACAGCCATCCCTCTCACCATTTAGCACTCAAACAATTTTTGGGTAATTTGCAAATGTTTTGATCATTTTCCTATTTTTAAGTCCAAATCATTAATGGATATCACAAACAGCAAGAACCCCAGCACCAAGCTCTGCAGAACCCAACTGAAACCAGAGTTCTAGTCTCAGAAACTTTCCTTTCCCATCACCCTTTGCCAAGAGATCCTCAGCTAAGTTTGGATCCAATGTGCCAGTTTACTTTGAATTACGTGGGCTCTTACTTCCTTGACCGGTTTGCAATGAGGGACCTTATCAAAACCCTTGCCCAAGTCCATGCAAACTGCATTAAATGCATTACCCTAATCAACATCCCTGGTTACTGTTACCACCTTAAAATCTTTAATCAAAAATCAAATTTCCTTTACAAATCCATGCTGACTGTCCCTGCTTAATCCTCGTCTCTCCAAGTGCAGATATATTCTGCCCTTCTAAATTTTTTCTTCTAACTTCCCTTCCACTGAGATTAGATGGAATCACGTGGAATTTTCTGGTTCTAACCCTTCCTCCCTCTTTTGAAAGAAATCATCTCCCTCTCTTCCAGGATTGTCTTTAAAACTGACTTATTGGCCGAAATATTTGGTCACACATTCTAACATGTCCTGTTGCTTAGCATTCATTATTTCCTAAAACCTCTGCAAAGTATTTAACATTATCTCTCTGTGTTCAAGGCATTGTATAAATGCAAACTGCTGTTGTTGGAATGGGAGATCCAAACATCAAGGCTGGCGGGAAATAAAACTAAAGCATTCGAAAGAAAAAGCATCAAGCATTTCATCACATTTTCAATACTATCTTTCAGTTGTTTCATATCTTCACAATAATAATGAATTACTCACATAGGCTCCTGTCGTTTTTCTAACCCTTGTATGTATCCTGTAAATGGAGATCCAAGCTGAGACCAATGTCTTTACTTTGCTGCCAGTCTGAACTCTTTGAAGACGAGCAGCACTACAGTAGCAGCTCTGGCCTCAGCACCCAAATGTGAAAGGGGACAAAAGGATTTGAGATATATGAAAATTTCATGACACTATTTGAGATAGCTGACTAAGTAAATTTAACATCAACATCTGTTTTAGCTCAGGCATGTGCACATTCCACCAATCAATGTTCCAGAAGCAGCCTGCATCCTAACAGATCCCATCCTTTTTTTTCAACTGAAGTCAGTTGACAACACAGGCTGTGAACCAGAAAAGAGCCATTTTGCATTAGTCACACGTACTTGCCAGTACATATAATTCTGCAGCAGGCTGGCAGCACTCCAGGATGTGAGTCTGTAATCTGAAGTGAAACATATGTCACAGCTTTACCCACTAATCTAAGAATCATAGGATAAGTATTTCTCCTGAAGGAGTGTTTTATAATTTGACTCAGGAAATGATCAAGTTTCTGACACATACAGTGACTGCTGCAAAGTTAACCCACTATTTAATGAATACATTCTGTACTCAAGCAATAATCATTCTGCTGAGCTTTAAAGGGTGGATATACTTGCAGTGTAGTTGAAGGCTGGGCTTGCTAATACAAGTCAGGTCTGCGTTAAGTCAATAACAAGAACAGGAAAAGATAAGATGAGTCACATCATGTCAACAGTCTGATCTGGCTTCCTTTTGCAGGGTAACAACTGATCTCAGTCAGACCAAATTTCACTGCCTTATCTAAGACATATAAGCAATTATGAAGAAATAGTGGCGAGACAGACTTGAGCTAAATTGCCAAATTGTGCTCCTATTTCTTATGTTATCAGCAATTGAAAGTTATTCCTTTTCATTTGTTCATGGGATGTGGGTGTTGCTGTCTAGGCCAGGCATTTATTGCCCATGTGTAACTGAGTCAACTGAGTTAAGAGGAGAACATGATGGTATTGACCTGGAGTCACATGTAGGCCATTCCAGATAAACATGGACGATTTCCTTCATTGAAGGGCACTGGTGAACCAAATGTGTTTTTCCAACAATCAACAATGGCTTCATAGTCATTATTGGGCAAGCTTTACATTCCAGAATTGTACTGAATTTGAATTTTCACCATCAGCTATGCTGGGATTTGCACTCATGTCCCCAGAACTGTAACCCGGATCACCGGATTACCGGACAAGTGACATTTCCACAGCACCACTGCCTCCTCCCATAACCTCCCACTGTTAATCTTACCCCTATTTAGGGTGGCATGGTGGCTCAGTGGTTAGCACTGCTGCCTCACAGCACCAGGGTCCTGGGTTTGACTCCTGCCTCAGGTGACTGTCTGTGTGGAATTTGCACATTCTCCCTGTGTCTGTGTGGGTTTCCTCCCACAATCCAAAGACTTGCAGGTCAGGTGAATTGGCCATGCTAAATTGCCCATTATGTTAGGTCCATTAGTCAGGGGTGGGTGGGTGTGAACTTGTTGGGCTGAAGGGCCTGTTTCCATATTGTATGGAATCTAATCCTATTATATTAGCCTGGGGTTCTGGATTCCAGGCTCAGTGACATTATCAGCATGCCACCGCCTCCCAATGAAAAAATTGCAATCATTGACTTGGCAAATACTGCACAAATCACTCAATGATTTGGTTCATCCTGAGTTTGGGAATTCCAGGACTTTGAACAATGCTGAATAAGAATGATAATATGTTCTCAAATTAGGATAGCACATGTTCCCTCTAAATCAGACAGTATAGGTTCATAGTCTTATTCCAGAGGCTTAATCATAGATAGCTAGGCTAACACTCCAGTGCAATATACTCAGGAGTACTACACTGCTTGAAACATTGACTTTTGTTTGAGATGGTAAACGACCATCTGCTCTCACAGGCTAATGTAAAAGACCCAAATGCATTATTTGAATAAGACCAAGGGAGTCCTCAAACATCTTGTCTGATATTTATCCCTCAACTAAGAACTAAAACATATTCAATTACTTCACTACTCATTTTGTGAGCTTGATGCACCCAAAATGGCTGCTACCATTTTTCGATGTTATAAGAGACCACACCTCATTTGCTATAAAGTGCTTCGGGTGTATGATATTATAAAAGATATTATAACGTTACATACCAGCTCCAACAGTATATTGTCAATGACCGTTTCTGCTGGAACCATTCTGCCACCAATCCTTTTTGTTGGTATCAGTCTACAGTACTGATACTATGTGGGGAAGAATGCCCACACAAACTCTTTAGAATAAATTGGCTGAATCTTGATTAACAATAAATATGTTTGTTCCATATTACTTAGCAGTTATAAAGCTATTTGATGGGACAGCAATTTTGCACTTACCAGGACATTTTGCAAGAATACAAATTTGAGAGGAAAGCCAACATTTATGCTGCAATAGAGGAGAATACTTATTGGATGGAAAGTGGACTCTAATTGATAGAGGTGTTGCCATTGAAAATGCATCAATGATGCTGAATGACAGCTTTGTAAATTTTAAACCAGCCGTTTGAATCTGATTGGTCAGGTCATGGCTCTGAGAAGTGATTGAGTGAGTGGGTGTTACCCATGTTGTCAACTGAAACAGATGCAATGTGTACACAATGCAAACCGGATGCTAGATTAGGGAGCACGAAGGCCATCTTGTGGAATAATGGCAGCCCTGATCAGATCATTTCTCACTGTATATTGATGCAGCTCATGGAAGGCCCTAAGGTGGTCCTGAACATTGCTCAGTCTATTTCAGATTACACTGGCAGGATAAGATATCTTAAATGTTTAAGTAACAGGTTTGAATAGCTGTTTCACGCTGCAAAGATGCAGGAGCAACATGGGTATTGTTCACCATAACAGGATGCTGCCATCAAGCCAAGAAGACACAAATGAGTAATGGAGTATATAAGTTTCAGTGCCAGTGTGATGCCAGGCATGTAGGCTGTACATTCCAAATCCTGGGAGACCGTATCAAGCAGCATGTCCCTTCAGTTTACCAGGATGCTATCTGGATTGGAGGGCTTGTCTTACAAAGAGAGGTTGACTAAGCTCAGACTTTTCTCTCTGGAGGAAGGAGAAAGAGAGGTGACCTGACAAGGTATACATGGGAATGAGAGGCATGGTTAGAATCAATAGCCAGAGACTTTTCCCCAGGGCAGGATTGACTGGCACAAGGGCTCATAGTTTTAAGATATTAGGAGGAAGGTATAGAGGAGACATCAGAGGAAGGTTCTTTATTCAGAGAGTTGTGAATGTATGGAATGCGTTGCCAGCTGTGGTGGTGGAAGCAGAGTCATTAGGACATTTCAGCGACTGCTGGACATGCACATGGACAGCAGTGAATTGAGAGGTGCGTAGCTTAGATTATTTTATTTTAGATTAGGAATAATCTTCGGCACAACATCGTGGGCCGAAGGGCCTGTTCTGTGCTGTACCTTTCTATGTTCAATGTTGTACATTCTATGTTATTTGGAACAAGTAAGGCACTGACTACTCTTGCAAAACCTGTAGCACAGAATCCAACATTAGATATGATTCTGTAATTGTAAAACATTTGTGGGATAATCCTGAAATTGTGAGGAATTATGCTGATCACCAATTCAGGATTGACAGTCAGGCTGCAATGTAGAATGGTTACCTGTTCTGAAATTTGCAATCAGGAAGAATATGCTGTGTTCTGAGCTCGGACCACTTGGGTTTTGATGAAGGGTCACTGGACTTGAAATATTAACTCTGCTTTCTCTCTACAGAGTTTCTCCAGGAATTTCTACAGGTTGTTCTGCTATGATGTACATTTCATCAGCGTGGATTGGCTATTATACGATTGACAAATTGTGGACATTGTTTGGATAACATGAACTTCCCTCTGAACAGGTGGAGTGATTTTATATTAGTGATCTTCTACACCCTGAGTTTCTAAAGTGGTTTTCCATAGCGTGATTTTCCATAATGCGAGGCTGCAGAGAAACATGAAAGTCATGTTATAGCAGATTTTGTTTAATACACTGTGCATGTTTCAACTCAGTAACGTAGGTGACAGTCATTTACTGGTTCATTCTCATGGCAATGCCCTGACCAATCCAACTGGTGAGATTACCTGCTTGGTTTAAAAATTTAGCAATGCCTGGCTGTTAACTGTCAATCAGCAATAAGTTATACATTTTCCATTACACCCCCATCAATCAGAGTCCACTTTCCAGCCATACAGCACTCTTTTTCTCATGTAATATCAATGTTGACTTTTCCCTTATATTTGTATTCTTGCAAAATGTCCTGATGAGTGCAAGAGTAAAAGCTTTGACAAAATATGCATTTTATCTGGAATATTCAATAGCTGGTTACATTGCATCTGAGCTACATGATTGCCTCTTGTGAGACTATCTGGCCAAATTTAAAATTAAGTACACATTATTCCTTTAGCTACAGGCTGTTAAAACACAGAACAATCACCTAAGTATTAGACACTTTCTGTTGAACACTTGTTGTAATCCTAGGGAACACACACAACTCTGATTAGGTTCTCTCAGGAACAGTACTTTATATCCGGCACCGATATGCCAGGTCTTCTTGTTGGATGCAGGGGGATCATGCATGGCATATCTGGGCTCATGTTTAATTTTTTTTTAAATCCCTTGACCCTCCCCTGCCTATTACTGGGGAGGTGAATACACGGCTGGGAGTTAACATCCTAAACAGCAGCACACTCAAGAAAATTTACAGATATGAAGAAGAGTCATACCAGACTTCTGGGCAATCCAAGATGGAGGACGGGAAAACTTTCTGGCTGTAACAGCTGCTCCTTTTTTGAAGTATTTTCAGTATTGGAGGTGATTTCCTCTAATTCCAGGAGCAGGCGAAAGTGAGGACTGCAGATGCTGGAGATCAGAGTCAAGATTAGAGTGGTGCTGGAAAAGCACAGCAGGTCAGGCAGCATCCGAGGAGCAGGAAAATCGATATTTCGGGCAGGAGCCCTTCATCAGGAATGAGATTGGGAGCCTCCGGGGTGGAGAGATAAATGGGAGGGGGGTTGGGGCTGAGGAGAAGGTACCTACAGTGCAATAGGTGGATGGAGTTAGGGATAAAGGTGATAGGTCGGAGAGGTGGGTGGAGCAGATAGATGGAAGGAGCAGGTAGGACAGGTCATGGGGACAGCGCTGAGTTGGAAGGTTGGAACTGGGGTAAGGTGGGGGGAGGGGAAATGAGGAAACTGGTGAAGTCCACATTGATGCCCTGGGGTTGAAGTGTTCCAAGGTGGAAGATGAGGTATTCTTCCTCCAGATGTCGGGTGGTGAGGGAGTGATGATGGAGGAGGCCCAGGATCTGCATGTCCTCAGCAGAGTGGGAGGGGGAGTTGAAATGTTCATCCACAGGGTAGTGGGGTTGATTGGTGCAGGTGTCCTGGAGATGTTCCCTAAAACGCTCTGCAAGAAGGAATCAATTACTGTTTTATATGCTGTTACATTGTTTTGGGACTTTGGAGAAAAAATAAGTCAAAACAACAGCACTTTTAAAAGGGAGAGGAACAGACAAAGGAAGCAATGGTGAGGTCAGTGTGGGGGGGGGGGGGGGTGGGGAAGGGGTGGAGGGGAGAGAGAGAGAGAGAGAAATAAACCCAGATTGCTAACTGACAGAGCAGTGAACCTGTGCAGCTATTGCCTTTGCTATTTGAATTCATGTATCGCTGGACATTGGAGTGCATGTGGGAAAACTAACAAACAGTGAAATTCACAACAGATCTTGGAGGAACCTGTTTGGGAGAGGTCACAACACAGAAACAGATAAGTGGATATTTTAAGTGTGGCCTTACTGCAAGTCTGTGGTAGTGAGTATATATGTTTTATTGAGATATGTCTCTTGATTAAACTTAAAATAAAAGCCATAAATATTAATTTAACCCAGAGCAGTGTTTTGTAGGAATAAGACAGTGCTATTTTCTGAATCTGTAAATTGAAAGAAGCAAAGATGGCCTTTACTAGAGTGATAATCTCTTCTTATCAGATGTGGGACTTCAGAGAGAGTTTACAGGTTACTGAGGATTGTATCTGCAATAAATGCCATTGGTTGCGTATCCTATCAGATCACTTGGAGAGACAGTGAGAGGCAATGAGGAATTTACAAAAGCAAGGGGGTGTGATGGATGGCATTTATAGGAATGGGGAAAAGTCACAGATACAGTCACATAGATGGGTTAACTCCAGGAATGGTAAGACAGGTGGGCAGTTAGTGCAGGAGCCTTCTGTGGCTATCCCCATTTCAAACAAATATGCTTTTTTAGAAAATGTAGGGGGTAATGGATTATCAGGGAAATGTAGCATGAACAGCCAAGTTTCTTGTGTTGAGTCTGGTTCTAATGCAATGAGGGGTACGTCGGGCTCCAAGAAATTGATTGTGTTAGGGACTCTCTATGCCGAGGTACAGACAGACGTTTCTGTGGCCAGCAGCAAAAAATCAGAATGGCGTGTTGCTTCCCTGGTGCCAGGATCAAGAATGTCCCAGAGTGGATGCAGAATGTTCTCAAGGTGGAGAGGAGCCAGCTTGAGGTCATTGTACACTTTGGAACCAACAGCATAGGAAGGGAAAAGGTTGAGATTCTGAAGGGAGATTACAGACAGTTAGGCAGGAATTTAAAAGGAGGTCCTCGAGAGTAGTAATATCTGGATTACTCCCAGTGCTACGAGCTAGTGAGGGCAGGAATAGGAGGATAGAGCAGATTAATGCATGGCTCAGGAGCTGGTGCATGGGAGAGGAATTCATATTTTTGAATCATTGGAAATTCTTTTGGGGTAGAAGTGACCTATACAAGGAGGACAGATTGCACCTAAATCGGAAGGGGACTAATATACTGGCAGGGAGATTTGCTAGAGCTGCTCGAGAGGATTTAAACTATAAGTTGGGGTTGGGGTGGGACCCAGGGAGATACTGAGGAAAGAGATCAATCTGAGGCTGATGCAGTTGAGAACAAAGGTGAATCAAACAGTCAGGGCAGGCAGGGACAATGCAGCGAATAAGGTAGGACTGATAAATTATACTGCATTTATTTCAATGCAAGAGGCCTAACAGGGAAGTCAGATGAACTCAGTTCATGGTTAAGAGCATGCGACTGGGATATCATAGCAATTACAGAAACATGGCTCAGGGATGGGCAGGACTGGCAGCTCAATGTTTCAGGATACAAATGTTATAGGAAGGGCAGAAAAGGAGGCAAGAGAGAGAGAGGGGGAGTGAAGTTTTTGATAAGGGATAGCATTACAGCTGTACTGCGGGAGAATATTCCTGGAAATACATCCAGGGAAGCTATTTGGGTGGAACTGAGAAATAAGAAAGGGATGATCACCTTATTGGGATTGTATTATAGACCCCCTAATAGTCAGAGGGAAATTGAGAAACAAATTTATGAGGAGATCTCAGCTATCTGTAAGAATAATAGGGTGGTTATGGTAGGGGATTTTAACTTTCCAAACATAGACTGGGACTGCCATAGTGTTAAGGGTTTAGATGGAGAGGAATTTGTTGTGTGTACAAGAAAATTTTCTTTTCAGTATGTGGATGTACCTACTAGAGAAGGTGCAAAACTTGACCTACTCTTGGGAAATAAGGCAGGACATGTGACTGAGGTTCTGGATGTAGGTTTGCTCGCTGAGCTGAAAGGTTACTTTCCAGACATTTTATCACCCTACTAGGTAACATCTTCAGTGGGTCTCAGGCGAAGCACTGCTAATAATTCCTGCTTTCTATTTGTATGTTTGCATTTCTTTGGGTTGGCGATGTCATTTCCTGTAGTGATGTCATTTTCTGTAGAGAAATCACATCCTGTTCTTTTTCTTAGGGGGTGGTAGATGGGGGTCTAACTCAATATGTTTGTTGATAGAGTTCCAGTTGGAATGCCATGTTTCTAGGAATTCTCGTGCATGTCTTTGTTTGGCTTGTCCTAGGATGGATCTGTTGTCCCAGTCGAAATGGTGTCCTTCCTCATCTGTTTTTCAGGCTGGAGGCCTGTGACCAGTGGAGTGCCCAAGGATCAGTGCTGGGTCCACTATTTTTCATCATTTATACAAATAATTTGGATGTGAGCATAAGAGGCATAATTAGTAAGTGTGCAGATGACAGCAAATTTGGGGGTGTAGTGGACAGCAAAGAAGGTTACCTCAGATTACAACAGAATCTTGATCAGATGTGCCAATGGGCTGAGAAGTGGCAGATGGCTCAAATCTTAATAGGACTTATACACTTAATGGTAAGGTCTCAGGGAGTGTTGCTGAACAAGGCGATCTTGGAGTAGAGATTCATAGCTCCTTGAAAGTGGAGTCGCAGGTAGACATGATAGTGAAGGCGGTATTTGGTATGCTTTCCTTTATTGGTCCTTTATTGGTCAGCGTATTGAGTACAGGAGTTGGGAGGTCATGTTGCGGCTGTACAGGACATTGGTTAGGCCATTGTTGGAAAATTGCATGCAATTCTGGTCTCCTTCCTATTGGAAGGATGTTATGAAACTTGAAACAGTTCAGAAAAGATTTACAAGGATGCTGCCAGGTTTTGAGGATTTGAATAGCCTAAGGTTGTTTTCCCTGGAGCATCGGAGGCTGAGGGGTGACCTTGTAGAGGTTTATAAAATCATGAGGGGCATAGATAGGATGAATAGACAAAGTGTTTTCCCTGGGGTGGGGAAGTCCAGAACTAGAGGGTATAGGTTTAGCGTGAGAGGGAAAAGATATAAAAGAGACCTAAGGGGCAACCTTTTCACGTAGATGGTGGTACATGTATGGGATGAGCTGCCAGAGGAAGTGGTGGAGGCTAGTACAATTGTAACATTTAAGAGGCATCTGGATGGGTATATGAATAGGAAGGGTTTGGAGGGATATGGGCCGGGTGCTGGCAGGTGGGACTAGATTGGATTGGGATATCTGGTCAGCGTGGACGAGTTGGACCGAAGGGTCTGTTACCGTGCTGTATGACTCTATGATCAAAAACATTGTTTCTCTCTCCACAACTGCTGCAATACCACCTGAGTTTCTTTGTGTTTAAGAAAATTATAAACTATATCACAGAACCTTAGAGAAGTACCAAGAAATTAACTGCTAATATAAATCTGAAATAGCATCAAAAATGGTAGAAATGCACAACCTGAACTTTTCGCTCTGAATTGGGCAAACAGCAAATTGGAAGTTTTTCTTTCACAGATGCTGATTGTCATGTTGTATATTTACAATCTTTCTCTGCTTCTTCAATATCATAAACCATAAAAATTCTAATCAAGAGACCAGCCCGTTGTGCATTTCCCCTGAATTTCTGTTCATCTTTCTTCTTTTTGGAAAATGGTTACCCTTTAATACCATTGCCAGTGACTAGCTACTTATTTCCTCTGATTTAATAAGAAAATTAAAAAATATAGGAACAGCACTACAAGTGAAGGATCTGAAATGACAATATTTTGCTGTACATTTTGGCCTGGTGCTGTCTTCATTCTGCCTCACAATTAAACCTAGGAAATTTGGAATAGTTTGGTCCCTCTCTAACCCCCATCTCTCTTAACCAAGATTGGACAACTCATAATCACCAGAGCTTGGAAACTAGTAACTCCATGATACTGCAGCTCTTCAGACAGTGCATTTATCCGTTTATCTTTGTGTTGTCAGTTTTCCTCATATCATCACGTTTTAGGTTTAGATAGATTGGGTTAAACAATAAGTGTTTCGAACTGTGGAAATAAACAAACATACTGAAATTAAATCACGTGAAAGGTCTCACTCAACAGGAGTATAAATACTTTGAAAGAAAACAGTATCCTTACTGCTATAATTTAGAATTTCAGCACTGCATAAACATATTATCATAATAATAGAGGAGCATATATTTAATTAGATTTGCATGCAAGATTGCTTTTCCAATTTCAGTTAAAATCAGCAAGTACAAAATAGCTGGATTAATGCTGCATAAAACCAGAGAGATTACCACATGCCGAGTTCCCCAATGGACAGATGGGTGAATCCATTGTGTGTTGTATCAACACAGCCATAGACAAAGAAGATGCAATCTCATCTGAATTGACTCTCTGGCTCATCCAGAGATCTTACAACTAACACAGCTTTTAATAGTTCCATATGTGAAGATAATGAGAACTAAATGTGTGCAAGGATTTTCAGTGACACATTGGCAGTTCTGAAATGTGTCCTGCTGTAACCCAACATTTTGTAATGTTTAGCCTGGAGACATCTACCAGGTACATGAGCTGAATGGGCAATGTCGCGTTGGTTAGCTTAGTGAGCTGGGTAGCTGGCTAACAATACAGTGTTATACCAACAGTGTGGGTTCGACTCCCACTACAGCTGAGGTTAGTATAAAGAATGCTCCTTTTCAACCTTTCCTCTTGTATGAGGTATGATGACCCTCCGTGTAAACCACCCAGTCATCTCTCTTTAAATGAGAAAGCTGCCCTATGATGTGGTAAGACAATGGTTATTTTTCCTTAGTTTGCTAGATTCTATAAACTGCTAGCTTCTCCTCCATTTGTTTCAAATTTCTGCAGGGACTGTGGATAGCACAGTATTTGATTCCTGTTCCCTGAAGAAGGGCTTATGCCTGAAACGTCGATTTTCCTGTTCCTTGAATGCTGCCTGACCTGCTGCGCTTTTCCAGCACCACATTTTCAGCCCTGTCAGTATTAGTATACTTATTGCTTCTGAGAAGAATAGCGTGCAGTGCTAAAAATGATGGTAATGGTAATACACCAGTTCCAGACTAACCACCAAACAATAGTTGTATTCTCTGCTGCTCCATTACCTGATCACAGACTTTATGCTATGGCACCATAATGGATTTGCTTTCCATGCTTTTAGTCTGCCATTTCTTGCTCGATACCATAAAGCCTTTGCAGCAGGTGCTAAGAGTATTGCAGTATGTGCGATATGGGTAGCATGGTGGTTCAGTGGTCAGCACTACTGCCTCATAACACCAGGAACCTGGCTTCAATCCCAGCAGTGGGAGACTGACTGACTGTGTGAAGTTTGCTGTTTCTGCGTGGGTTTCCTCCAAGTGCTCTGGTTTCTTCCCACGATCCAAAGATATGCAGGTTATGTGGATTGGCCATGCTAAATTGTCCATAGTGTCAAGGATGTGTTAGCCATATTAAACGCAGAGTGATGGGATATGGTAGGGGTTTGGGGGGTGGTTGCTGCAGACACAAAGGGACTCTTTTTGCACTGTTGGGACTCTATAATACTTTCCTTAATGTGATTGTTTATCTTTAAGTGGCCATATTCTTTATTGAACAGCTTTTCAAAATTCATGAATACTTCATATACTACATTCCCTTCACTTGTTCAAGTAATTATTTATTCAGCAGAAAGTCTGGCAAATTTGTCAAACCCACAGCTTGCCTTTAATAAATTTGTTGCTGGCTTTCGTTGGCATATTGCTGATATGTTCTGAAGAATAGATTCCAGGAGTTCGTCAAAACCTTACATGTGATAACTTGTTTGGTGTTTATCTAAGGGTTTAAATTCATGCCTTCAGGACCAAAAGACTTATCCATTTAGAATTTGCATAAATATTTCAAAACCAACTCTTTTCCTACAGCTATTTGTAACTATTCTTTAATGTACTCCTCAAAGAGGCGGCACGGTGGCACAGTGGTTAGCACTGCTGCCTCGCAGCGCCGGAGACCCGGGTTCAATTCCCGCCTCAGGCGACTGACTGTGTGGAGTTTGCACGTTCTCCCTGTGTCTGCGTGGATTTCCTCCGGGTGCTCCGGTTTCCTCCCACAGTCCAAAGATGTGCAGGTCAGGTGAATTGGTCATGCTAAATTGCTCGTAGTGTTAGGTAAGGGGTAGATGTAGATGTAGGGGTATGGGTGGGTTACGCTTCGGCGGGGCGGTGTGGACTTGTTGGGCCGGAGGGCCTGTTTCCACACTGTAAGTAATCTAAATCTAAGTAATATCAATATCACATTTCCACAGTCACTTTAAAAACTAATATTTATTCTGTGAGCTGAATTAGTTGGGTTACAAGGCTGAGTTGGGTTGGATATTTTGGAGGGATTCCCACCATGAGGCCTAGCAGGTTTTCGCACTGTACTATACCAAACTTGCCTCAGTAACTACTGACTGTGTCCCTTGTGTCTAGTTCAGGCCCCATCCTACCACATATCACTCCTGGAACAATTCACCACTCAGCGGATGTCGCAGAATGCAGCAGCATACCTTGCACTAACACAACCTTTAAAAACCTATTGTGCACCTGGACATGCACTGTGAGTCCACTGCTGCCCTGAATGGTGCTTAAAGTTTGACTCACACATGGCAGTCAAGGAGAAGTATGGCGGGGGTGGGGTGGGGGCGCACAGAGATCTGGATGGCACAGGCAGGAAATCCTCTTCCTTCAGGACCAGTAAAGGAATTAAGGGTTATGGTGAGCGGGCACGTAGGTGGAGATGAGGCCTTGAAAAGATCAGCCATGATCTTATTGAATGGTAGAGCAGGCTCACTGGGCCTGATGGCCTACTCCTGCTCTTAGTTCTTACGTTCTTAGCAGCTTATAATCTGATGGATGTCTAAAGAAATCTACATGTTCATTGTTTCTCTGCTTAGAATATTGTCACGATATCAGGAAAGCCTGTCCAGAAATCAGAATATATCAATGTCGTTTGGTATGGAGTTTGATGTCTGAGATATAATTCTACATTCTTCATGCTTTGAGTTAGCAATATTATTGCCTTTGATTTGGTTCCTATTGTCTCTGCAGAAGAATTTCGCTTTTAACAAGTATCTCCATGTTGGATCAGTGGCAGAGGTAAGTTAATAGGCCACACAGCACCTGTGGGATGGTGAATTGTTTAGTGGCAAAACCACTGCTGTGTTATGTAAGGTTAATCAAGTATATTTCATGTGGCAATGATTTCACTTTCATCAGATTCAAAACCATACTGACTTTCTGCCATACTTTCCATGTGCTGTCATTGCAACAACGATTACAGCTTTATTACAATTGCAGGAAATCCACAAATCTATGTAGTTATAATCCCAGCTGATGGTAATGTGGCCTCAGGGAGGTGATGGCCTAGTGATATTATCACTAGACTATTCATTTAGAAACTCAGCTGATGTTCTGGGATGGGGGGTTCAAATCCTGCTGTGGCAGATGGTGGAATTTGAATTTGATAATAATCTGGAATTACTGATGACCATAAGATGATTGTCAGGAAAAGTCCATCTGGTTCACTAATGTCCCTTTAGGGGAGGATGCTTCCATACTAACCTGGTCTGGCCTACATGTGACTCCAGACACACAGCAATGTGGTTCACTCTTAACTGCCCTTTGAAATGGCCTAACAAGCCACTCAGTTCAAAGGCAGCTAGGGATGGGTAATAAATGCTGACCAGCCAGTGACACCCATGTCTTATGTGTGAATAATAAAGAAGAAGTCCAATCCCAGGCAGAAACCTGGCTGGAGAGATCATTTGTCTAATTTTGCAGTTAGTGACCACGGTGGTCCGTCACTGGAAAATAGACCTAGGAGGCTGCGGTTGTTCTTTAACAACAGAACATAGTTGAATACACAAAAGGTGGGAAAAAAAACTCTCTATAGAAGATTGTTAGAAAGATCTTAACACAAAGAGCAAAACAAACATACAACTTGTTTCCCAGCACTATCTTTTTGCAGTTATTCAATTCTAAAGTTTATGTTCAAAGTTTCCTTTCCTTGTATTGCGGTAACAATGTTATAATATTTTTCTCATTCTGCTAGCATGAAACTTTTACAGTTCTGTAAGCCTAGAGCTATTTTTGTTTCAGATAACTGGAACACTGCTCGACATTCTCTCCACTGCTGGCGTAGGTGATTCACAGACTGGAGATAACTCTGTTGAGGTATTGGTTCCCTAGAACTAAAAGCTTTTCTCCTTTCTGAACTGAACTCCCAGTCCATCTAAATTAAAAGCTTAATTTTTCTAGATGGAGACTTTGCACCTTTCATTATGAAGTCAAAACTAAAACTAATGGCTTTTTACTTTGTGACATAAACTCAGCAATTTCTCATTCCAATTATTTACAGCACAAGGGTCTGCTTGGCAGTTAACTGGTGTCACATGCCTTCAACGAAATGATGTATTTCAGTCAGTGTCCACATGACTTTCTGACCTATTTAAAAAGCACCTTCACAGAGCTGAGCCACATCCATCTGCCTCCATTTTGAAACCAAAATCCCAAATATTATAGATGTTATGAACTTTTATCACAAAGTGAAGCATTAACAGATAATTAACATTGTGATATCACAATGCACAAACTTATATAAAATAACATAGAAGTTACAACATGGAATCAGTCTATTCATTTCAACTAATCCATGCCAGTGTTTATCACCTATGCAAGCAAACAGTTTGAATCATATTGATGCATCCTGTAATGACCAGCCTTCATCTCCCTTTCTTTTGTTGCCATATACAATCTAATCTTGGGATTCATGATATGGAGGTGCTGGTGTTGGACTGGGGTGGACAAAGTTAAAAATCACACAACACCAGCTTATTGTCCAACAGGTTTATTTGGAAGCACTAGCTTTCGGACCGCTGCTCCTTCATTAGTTACCTGATGAAGGAGCAGTGCTCTGAAAGCTGGTACTTTCAAATAAACCTGTTGGACTATACCTGATGTTGTGTGATTTTTAGCTTATTCTTGGGAAGCTATCATTCATTCTGGGAATGAGTTTCACAATGCACAAGTCTCTGCATTAGGAACTTTATTCTGCCCTTAGTATATTTGACCTTATAACTAGTGCCTTGACCTTATTTGTTTTAATACCTTGTCCCAGTTGACAATGCAACTGTTTTTGAACCATCAGTCCCATCCCAACCTTGCATAATTTTAAATGAGTATAAGCTCTGTTATCTATATTCCAAAGTGCAAAAATTCAGTTTTCAAGTCTTTTCTCATTGTTGTGTTTAAATATTGTCTTCTTTGGTAGCTATTAATGAATTTTAAAAGCAAGGTCTGAACAATTCACTGCAAGTGGAAAGGCTTTGTTTAAAAAGGACTGGCTGTTTTACAGAAAAATAAGATAAACTGAAGCCTAGTGAGTCAATTTGTGATTCCGAACATTTGGAATCAACAATAAAAATTAGAATACGTTTTAACTATTAACCAATAAGCAAGTCATTTACCTCATGAAATAGGATGATGCAAACTCTGTGGGTAAAATTATGGATTCTATCATGAAGTAACAAACCACAAACTATGACTTGCTGTGGATGTTAATGGAAAGAACTACCAAAATGATTCAACTATCAAAAATGCTTTAACAAGCCAATGCTGTATTCAATTATCTACACCCTTGAACATGTCATTGTTTGCTCTCTTATAGTTCAACTCATTGGGTAGACTTTGGAGGAATTTTCAAAAATTGGAAGGACAAAGGCTTTTTGTGTGAATAACCACTGTTGCACCTAAGTTCCCTTTGAATTCTTACACATATATCAGGATTCCTTCATTGTCAATGGCCCACAATTCTGGACCTGCCTATTGAGCAACACTGTGGGCATACCTTCACTACAGGGGCCATAGAGTCAACACCTTCACAACTAGCAATGAATAGTAGATCCCCGTCATGCCACCAATGCCCTCATCCATTTCTTCAATCAATCAAACTTATCTTCCCTGTGAAGCAATTTTGGGAGCTCTGATTTTCTCAAGATTTTTGTAAACTTAGTACTTTCTGGAAAATCAGCATCATGTATACTATATTTTAACCAATGTTCATGTGCCTTTGTTAGACGAGTATCAACATTGTTGGTATGAAAGAGTCTGCTGAGACAAAATGACCTTTAACACTTTTAACAAAGCACTGTAAGTACATTAAAAACTATAGAGAATGCAACTCTGAAATTAGTTCTTATGAAGAAAATAATCTCAGAGGTTCCATCTATTGTTCAACTCTAGCTCTGCAGTATATTGCACAGTGGTGACATATAAGCACACAAGACATTCTTTCTTCTATTCACCAGTTTCAGTAATTAAAGGCCAAGCCAATGGCCCAAGTGAGAGAAACTGAAAGTTCAAATAAAGACAGAGTTAGCATGGAAACAGACACTTCAGTCCAACTCGTCCATGCCGACTGGCCATCCCAATCTGACTGAGTGCCATTTGTCAGTATTTGGCCTGTATTCCTCTTAAATCCTTCCTATTCACAAAATCATCTAGATACCTTTTAAATGTTGTAATTGACTATTCACCCAATCCATGTCCCTCACGATTTTATAAACCTTTGTAAGGTCACCCCTCAGCCTCCAATACTCCAGGGAAAACAGCCCCAGCCTATTCAGTCTCTCCCTATAACTCAAACCCTCTAGTCCCAGCAACATCCCCATAAATCTTTTTCTGCACCCTCTCAAGTGTGACAATATCCTAGATGGGAGGGATTGTACATTTGGAGGAGGCTACAGTGAGAGGGAGGGGTGAAGTCATGGAAGGATTTAAATATGAGGATTTTAAATTATTTAAATCAAGGACCTGTGCCTCTTAAAATGGGAGTGTGATCCCAAGCACCATTATTTTTAACCAACAACGCTAAATCACATTCGTCAATGCATTCATTAATAATATACTAACTAATTCATCAATTTTCTTCAACAATATATTCAAAAACAATCATGATACCTGGGAGTAAGTTACAGACTGGAATCAAGTTGAAGGGATTGGGCTCGTTCACATAGTAAGTAATTGGTGTCTAGGATGAGTTACAGTAATTAATGCCATTCAGGTTTCAGTAAAATAGGATATGAGAATAGATTTTCCAATGATTGTGCAGTAGAAACAGAAAGCTGGAGGAAAGTATAACATTGTTGGGAGATTTCCTTTATGTTTGACTCAGTGACACAGGGAAATATGTAAAGGAAACACGCCTATGAACCATATTATTAGTAAGAAACAGTGTGAAAAATATGGAAAATTCCAGTTCTTGTCCTCATAAGGGAGGAATAGGATCTGTATGAAAACAAATAACTAAAAGAGATGTGAGAGTATTTGTGCTTTGTAAGGACATTAAAATCCTGTTTCTCTAGCAAGTTCTGAAAGCTTATGACTGATAATATTTTTACTATTGATCACTGAACTGAAGGAGACAGTAATATCCAATTAAGCAGATAGGTCTTCTACTGGGAAAGTTGTGAATGGTTGGAGGAAGCAAATTAAATGGTTTATGAAAAGCTTTATGAAATGGTTTAAGAAAAATTAGATTGAGACAAAGTTGAATAGATATAGAACTCTTTTAAAAGGAGAACATAACATTATAAGTGCTTCTTAATATGATACTTTGAACAAAGAATGAATTGCTTAAGGGCCTAGAGAGTAAAAGAAAATGGAATCCACCTACAGGATTGAAAGTTTTAAATCTGATGCATATCCAACAGATCAACAGGATGTGAAACATATTGATTAGCTGAGATTTCACTGAAAGTATCCTAATTTACCCAAATTTGACATTAACCAAGACAAATCAAGATAGCATTAAGGACAGGAGCAGGCCATTCGGCCCCTGAAGGCTGTTCTACTTTTCAATCAAGGCTGTTCTGCACTTCAACTCTGTCTCCTTATCTTCTGTCCATGGTTACTGATCAAAACTCCAATGATTTCAGGCTCAAAATTTCCATTTGTTTCAGCATCCATAACCTTTCCACAGGGTCCATTCTATTTTTAACATCTTTTTGTGTGTTAAAAAATGCTCCTGAATGACTGAAATGTAATTTTAGGATTTTGGCAAAGCCTCCATGACACAATGTGACACGTCATTTTATTGTGAATGATGTGAGGGTCAGAGAGCTCCATTACTGATACATTGCTCTGTTTCATACATTCCGTACAGATTATCTGATCACTCATATGTGTAGGGACCAGCACATGGAGGAACCTTGTGTTGTTGTTCAACATGAGATGATAACAATTGAAGAAGACATGATGGAAATGCTGTCACCAAGCTCCAGCATCCAAAGGGAGGACCAGCAGCTGAGGATTCTCCAAGCAGAAGGAGGAGAATGATCAGATTCCGGATATCCCAGTCCCACTGTCATTATCTATACTGCAGGTGCAAACTGAGGATCTCCCAGGCCTTCTGTGCTGCTATTCACCACAGCAGGGCTGGTGCTTGGGAGGAATGGATGGCCATCAAGGTCACAGCTGCCAGAAAATCATTCCTAAGAGCTGCTGGAGCCCTGTTCGCCATTGCCCATTACTTGGTTCACAAATGCATTTGCAGAGTAACAATGCCATTTTCTCCAGACCATAGCAGTTTATATCCTTGAGGACGGAATGAGGAAAGTCAAGTAGATCATAGAGGTGAACAACACAGAAACAGACTCTTCGGTCCAACCCGTCCATGCCAACCAGATATCCCAACCCAATCTAGTCCCACCCGCCAGCACCCGGCCCATATCCCTCCAAACCCTTCCTATTCATATACCCATCCAAATGCCTCTTTAAATGTTGCAATTGTACCAGCCTCCACCACATCTTGTGGCAGCTCATTCCATACACGTACCACTCTCTGTGTGAAACAGTTGTCCCTTAGGTCTCTTTTATATCTTTCCCCTCTCACTCGAAACCTAAGACCTCTAGTTCTGGACTCCCCAACCCCAGGGAAAAGACTTTGTCTACTTATCCTATCCATGCCCCTCATGATTTTATAAACCTCTACAAGGTCACCCCTCAGCCTCCGACACTCCAGGGAAAACAGCCCCAGCCTGTCCAGCCTCTCCCTATAGCTCAAATCCTCCAACCCTGGCAACATTCCTAAAAATCTTTTCTGAACCCTTTCAAGTTTCCAATATGAAGGATGCCGGAATTGCACGCAATATTCCAACAGTGGTCTAACCAATGTCCTGTACAGCCGCAACATGACCTCCCAATTCCTGTACTCAATACTCTGACTGTTAAAGCAAAGCATACCAAATGCCGTCTTCACTATCCTATCTACCTGTGACTCTACTTTCAAGGATCTATGAACCTGCACTCCAAGATCTCTTTATTCAGCAACACTCCCTAGGATCATACCATTAAGTGAAAAAGTCTTGCTAAGATTTGCTTTCCTAAATTGCAGCACCTCACATTTATCTGAATTAAACTCCATCTGCCACATCTCAGCCCATTGGCCCATCTGATCAAGATCCCATTGTAATCTGAGGTAACCTTCTTTGCTGTCCACTACACCTCCAATTTTGGTGTCATCTGCAAACTTACTAACTATACCTCTTATGCTCGCATCCAAATCATTTATGTAAATGTCAAAAAGTAGAGGGCCCAGCACCGATCCTTGTGGCACTCCACTGATTACAGTCCTCCAGTCTGAAAAACAACCCTCCACCACCACCCTCTGTCTTCTACCTTTGAGCCAAAAATAACTCAGGCAGTGGGATTGTCCACCATTGCTGGCTTCCCCCCAGTGCAAGGTGCTGTAGGCTGCACCAATGTCACTTTGAGAGCATCCAACCAACAATGCAAAGAGTTTGCCAACAGAAAAGGCTTCCACTCCAACAATGTTCAGCTCATCTGTGACCATAGGTGCCATATTCTGGCAGTGGGTGCCAGGTATCCAGATGTGCACACATCGGAAAACTTACAGCTTGGATCTTGCCAAGATCTTCAGGTCACATAAGGATGGCGGCTGGGAGACAAGGGCTACCCTCTCCAAATGAGGCTCAGAACTCCTTCCTGAAAAACTGCTGCCAAAAGACAACACAATGCTGCCCAGGTTCCCACCAAGACCTTTGTGGAATAGACCATTTGGCTCTTTAAGATGGGATTACAGTACCTGAACTGTTCCAGAGGGACCTTGCCCTCTAGCTCTGAAAGGATATTCTACATCAGTGTGGCACGCTGCACCCTTCACAACAGGGCTTTCGGATTGTACACCAAATGGGGGACTAAGAGCAATCATCTACAGAGGAGAAGCAGCACTCTGACCTGGAGGGACATGTGAGAGACCATTCAGTTTGAGGGGCTGGATAGAATCTTACTGCCAGCAGGAAGAATGTGCTGTGTTTAGACTTCCTTCCTCTGTGTAAATTTGTTGTTTACATGTCTCCTTGTCCAGTCCATGCGAATCTGTTCATTTCTGCATTCCTTGAACTCTTCAGTTGATGAATAAAAATTCCAATATCCACAAGATTGTATGTATGGTACATTCAGCTGATCCCATGTAAAGTACCTGCAGTTTACCGGCCCTGCTTCCTGTTCAGCAGCAGTAAGTGAAGCAGGGCAGGAACATCACATCGATGCCATAGGTTGAGGGGCTGGGCACCTTTGGAGCGACCCCAGGGGAGTCTTCTGTGTTACTGATGTGTGGCTGCTCCTCTCTCCGGCACCACCCTGACTCCAAGGGAGAATCGTAGAATCTATATGGAGCAGACAGAGGCCATTTGGCCCAACATGCCCTGCACCGACCCTCCAAAAAGCATCCCACCCAGGCCCCCACCCTACCCCTGTAACCCTGCATTTCCCATGACCAATCTACCTAACCTGCACATCTTTGGACTGTGGGAGGAAACCAGAGCACAAAAAGGAAACCAGCACAGACAGGAGGAGAATGTGCCAACTCCACACATACAATCCCTCAGGGGTGGGAATCGAACTCAGGTCCTTGGTGCTGTGAGGCAGCAATGCTAACTATTGGGTGCCGGCATACCCACAGCTCCCTCGTCCCTCTCTTGCCTTGTCACTGATGCTGAGCACCAACGGAGTTCAGGTCTGTGCACTGTCCAGCCAACACTGAGTGTACTGGACTAGTTCCATATGACAGGCATCATCCTATCTATTCAGAATGCCAGACACGTGAATCGGAACGGGCACCCATTACTCATAACATTGCTTGGGTTCTCCATTCTTCAAAGGCAACCAGTGGTGAGAGTGGGAGCAGACTGCCCGAGACAATTGGGGTGAGAATGGGGGCAAGCTGCCTGGGGCGGGGGGGAGGGTGATTGGGGGTGAGAGTAGGGGCAGGCTGCCCGAGACAGTGGAGGTAAGAGTGGGAGCAAGCTGCAGGAGTCGCGAGGTGTGGGGGGTTGTGGGGTAAAAGTGGGAGCATGCTGCTGGAGGGGTGGAGGCTGGGTGGTGAGTGTGGGCTGGCTGCCCGAGACAGTGGGGGTAAGAGTGGAGCAAGCTGCCTAGGAGGTGGGGGGGGGGGGGGGGGGGGGGAGGAGGTGAGGGGTAGCGGAGGGGGTTTGGGGAAGTAGCGGAGGGGGTTGGGGGTGAGAGTGGGGCCAGGCTGCCTGGGATGGTGTGGGTGAGAGTGGAGCAAGCTGCCCAGGGCTGTGGGGGTGAGAGTGGGGGCATGCTGCCAGGGAGGGAGGGGGTGCGGGTGAGTGGGGCCAGGCCGCCTGGGATGGTGAGGGTGAGAGTAGGGGCAGGTTGCCCAGTAGTTGGAGTAAGGGAGGGGTGGGGGTGACAGCGGGCATGAGGTCAAGCCCAGAGCGGGGGAGAATGAGCCATCGTGAGCAGTGTGAGCCCAGTATGGCTAGGCACTTATGGAATGTGGTGTTGACTTGTTGCTGTGTTTCATTGATTTTCCACAGTTTAGTAAGAAGAATTGTAATATTTAACTTTTTAACTTTGTTTTTCTCATTTTCTGCTTTATAAATAAGATTCTGTATCTAGGCACTTAAGATGGCGACATAAGTGGTGGCTTGTAAACTGGAAGACTGGAGGGTTGCTCATGCTGTCCGCCTGTACAAGAAGGGTAGTAGGGATATTCCGGGTAACTACAGACCATTTAGCCTGACGTCACTGGTGGGAAAGTTGCTGGAGAACGTCCTGAGGGATAGGATCTATTTATATTTAGAAAAGAATGGGCTTATCAGTGATAGGCAACATAGTTTTGTGCGGGGGAAATCGTGCCTTACCAACTTAATAGAGTTCTTCGAGGAAGTGACCAAGTTGATAGATGAAGGAAGGGCTGTAGATGTCATATACATGGACTTTAGTAAGGCGTTTGATAAGGTTCCCCATTGTAGACTAATGGAGAAAGTGAAGTCACATGGTGTGCAGGGTGTTCCTGCTAGGTGGATAAAGAACTGGTTGAGCAACAAGAGATAGAGAGTAGTAGTTGAAGGGAGTTTCTCGAAATAGAGAAAGGTGACCAGTGGTGTTCCACAGGGATCAGTGTTGGGGCCACTGTTGTTTGTAATATACATAAATGATCTGGAAGAGGGCACTGTTGGTATGATCAGCAAGTTTGCAGATGACACAAAGATTGGTGGAGTAACAGAAAGCATAAGGGACTGTCAGAGAATACAGGAGGATATAGATAGACTGGAGAGTTGGGTGGAAAAGTGGCAGATGGAGTTCAATCCAAAAAAATGTGAGGTGATGCATTTAGGCAAGATTAATTCCAGAGTGAATTATACAATGAACGGAAGAGCCTTGGGAAAAGTTGATGGGCGGAGAGGTCTGGGAGTGCAGGTCCATTGTATCCTGAAGGTTGCTGTACAGATGGATAGAGTGGTCAAGAAGGCATATAGTATGCTTGCCTTCATCGGACAGGGTATTGAGTTTAAGAGCTGGCAAGTCATGTTACAATTGTACAAGACATTGGTTCAGCTGCATTTAGAATACTGCGTACAGTTCTGGTCGCCACATTACCACGTTGGAGAGGGTGCAGAGAAGGTTTATGAGGATGTTGCCTGGTGTGGAAGGTGCTAGCTATGAAGAGAGGTTGAGTAGGTTAGGTTTATTTTCATTAGAAAAAAGGAGATTGAGGGGGGACCTGATTGAGGTTTACAAAATCATGAAGGGTACAGACAGGGTGGATAGAGACAAGCTTTTTCCCAGGGTAAAGGATTCAATAACGAGAGGTTACGCTTTCAAGGTGAGAGGTGAAAAGTTTAAGGGGGATACACGCGGCAAGTACTTCACACAGGGGGCGGTGGGCATTTGGAACGTGTTGCCAGCAGAGGTGGTAGAGGCAGGCACGATAGGTTCATTTAAGATGCGTCTGGACAGATGTATGAGTAGGTGGGGAACAGAGGGATACAGATGCTTAGGACTTGACCGACAGGTTTAGATAGTACATTTGGATCAGCTCAGGCTTGGAGGGCTAAAGGGCCTGTTCCTGAGCTGTAAATTTTCTTTGTTCATTGTTCTTTTCACTGTACTCATGTGAGTCCATGTGCCAATAAACCTCATTCAATTCAATTCAATTCAATTCAATTCATTTCAATATTGCCATTCTTTTGCTATCGTTGAGTGAAATCCTGGAATTCCCTCCCTCTAAGAATTGTGGGTCAACCTGCAGTATGTAGATTTCAGTGGTTCAAGGAGACAGCTCATCACTACCTTCTCAAGGGCTACTAGGGAGTGAGGAATAAATGCTATTCCTGTGTTGCTCTGCGCAGTTTGACCAAGTCATTAATGGTTGAAATCATGGGATTGTCATCTGCCTGGATTTGAGCAGATGCCTGGTCTCTGACAGTCCTCAAAATTCCAGAGACCTGGAATGTTTCTTCCTTGTCCACCTCCAGAGATATGGCAGAGAAGAGCTCACTGGTTTGACTCAGAGGATGCTGGGAATCTGGACTGCACTGCCTGTGAGCCGAGTTGAGGCGAGTAACCTCACTGTCTTTAATAGGTACTTGGATGAGCATTGAAGTGTCATAACATTCAAGGCCATGGGCAAGTGCAGGAAACCGGGACTAGTGTTGGCAGCTGTCTACGGATTGAATGGTCCAAGGGCCACTTCTGTACTGTATCATCTGATGATTCAATGTTGCTCCTGATTCTAACCTAGAAAGTGTGCCCCGCCTGAGGTGGGGCAGGGTGAGGGCTGAAGCCTTGCTGGTGCAGCCTCTAAGGGTTGAATAGCTTCTTCCCAGAAGTGGAGGTTGAGCTCAGCGTGGGCAGTGCTGGGCTTCTTCTTGTATCAGATCCCAGTAGTAGCTACATAAGAGAGGGAATTAGTGTGGATAAGGGGGTGAAAACTTGTTTGGGATTAGAATGAGTTTGAACTGGAGTCGAAGAACAATCCTATGGAGCTCACTCAGCTCGTTGGACAGGGAGGTCTCAGAACCTCCACATGAGCAGTCATCTTCTTCCCTCCTCGTGGCCACCCTTACCACCAGGATCTCCAAGTCCCTGAAGAATGAGCAGTATGCTATCTTCCCTTCTTGCACCTTTTATTAAGTTTGAAAGGTACAGGAGTACAGCTCCTAGCTCTCAGTACCTGAAGTGCTGTGGAGCTGGGTTAGGTATCACAGTAACAGCAACAGCATGAATGTCACAAAGTCCTCATCATGGTGAGCCCTTTCATTCCTGCTCCTGCATGAGCCCATGCCAGATAGACTGGTTCCATAACTAATGAGCTGAAGAGAAGGCCAATGTCTGAGACAATAGGCCGTGGCAGACTACCTACCATGAATATCCTTGAAAATGACATTTTGACAAAAAAAAAGAAAATTCAACATGATTAAAACAAGGAAAATCTAGCCAGTTCCAATGTTATCCTTCCCATATGTTATGTGTAGCTCTGTTGTTGTCACTCAGCCATGATTGATTGATGGAGCAGAGTTAATGGGCTAACTGACCTCATCCTATGCCAATAACTTATTGTCGTATCTTACAGCGACTCTGACTTCTAAATTTTCAAGTTCAAGGGTGTGAGTGCAAAGAGCAAAACTGAGTATTGTACTGAGGGGGTGCTACACCCATGGCATACTGTCTTTCAGATCAGTTTCTAAACTGAGGCTCAAACTACCTGTTTGGGTATCATTTAACAAATGGCATCCACAAAAGATCCCGTGGGACCATTTTGAAGGAGGGTGAGGTGTTATCCCTGCTTCTTAATCAATATTGATCCCACAATCAATATCACAGAGACACAGTATCAAGTTATTATTACATTGTGGTTGAAAGATTTTGATTGGCTGTTATGTTTTCTGCATTCCAACAGTAAGTTTTATCGAAGCATGTATTTAATTGCAACACAACACCATAAACTAGAGAAAATACAACTAAGAAAATTGGAAGAGTTATTTCCTGAGAGGCCTTGTATCTTTTTCCGCTAAGATTTATCTGGGTGGGTTTAGATCCGCCTAACTGATTATACCATACTGGAAAATTCTTCTGAACTTCCAGCTTTTGATGATTGAAGCCAGGAAACCTTAGGGTACACACCATCCAGTGGCTAAATATAGCAACTGCATGGAGAATTATAGTCAATAATTGCCAAATTTGTCTTTTGTGTTTTTCGAATTATTTTACGTTGACTTTTCTTTGGCAGAATTCAGGGCCAATTCTATTGAGATATTGAAATGTTGCAGTGAAGAAAGTCATTGAGTGTATATTAGGATAGTATGTGCTGTACAATTGCTGTAAGTTTTATTCTGTCTTAACAGCAACTACCAGAGTTGAATTTGTGAAATACTTATTTTTGTTATGGTGTCACACACAGACACCCCGAAGCAATAAAAAAGACTTGATAAAACACCTTTGGTATTTTCCAATCTGGAAAGTGCAGTAGTGAGGAATGCATGGAGCAAATAGCAGTAATCCATCAAGTGAGGATTTCAAATTTAAATGCCGCACTGTACATTTGTAAGATTCTTGCACTAGATGGAATGCATCCAATTTTACAAATGGAGACAGATGTTGGAATACTGGATACATTTTACAGTTCACTGTTCACTGGGGAGGCTGGAAATGTTTTTATATATAATGCTTCAATTGCTTGGAATGGTTGTCCAGGTCTAAGAAAAATGCAGTTCCTTCAATGCGTGCCACTTGCTAACAGATCCATTGTAGTGCTATGTGAACCAACTCTGTGAGCCAATCAATCTAATTTATAAAGAAAATAGAAGTTACAGGGAAAACAAAAAAGGAACTGCTGAAGGTCCGTGTGCTGTGGGTTAACCCACGATGTCCTTCGGAATGGGATCCAGGACTTTGACCCAGCAACAGGGAAGGAATGGTGATATATAATTCAAGATGGTGAGAGGCTTGGAGGAGAACTTGCAGCTGTCCTTGTCCTTCTAGGTGGAAGTGGATTTGGTTATAGAAGGTGCTAGCTAAGAATTTTTGGTGAATTTCTGCAGTGCATCTTGCAGATAGTACACACTGCCCTGTAATTGAGTGTCAGTGGTAGAAGGAGTGGATGTTTGTGGATATGGTGCCAATGACATTGCTTTGTCCTGGATGATGTCAACACTTCTCAAGTGTTGTTGGAGCTTCATCCATCCAGGTATATGGGGAGTATTCCATCACATTCCTAACTTGAGTCTTGTAGGCAGGAAAGTAGAGTTCAGGATTATCCATGATTTCATTAAATGGCAGAGCAAATTCATTGGACTGACTGGCCTACATCTGCTCCTATGTTTAATGGTTTATAGTCTAACCCTTTGTTGCTGCTCTGATGTAATCCTAGTTTGTCTGTTGTTTATCTCTTCCTTCTTTACCAATGTCAACTCCCCAGCTGTCACTCAAATTGCCATATCCCCGCCATCACGCCCAACCCCAATGCCGTTTTCAATACTGATCCCATTGGCAATTGATATAGTTCGTAAACCAGATCAGCCTGTTTATTTTCTTAGCAAATTCCTATTTATAGTCCAAATATATCTGCTGTGTTTTGATAACATCAGACAATGAGGTAGGATACCCACACAAAAACAATTGCAGCTAACTTTATGGATCAATCAATCAGTTCATGAGTTGGCTGACCGTAGACTTGTCTCTGCAGTTTATTGGCCACGTACATGGGCAGATGAGGAAATAGAAATCCTCTAGCATTCTTCACAGTTTTACTGAGTAAAGAATTTGCAAAGGACAGTTCAAATAGTTGAGTGATGTTTGTCCATCTAATTCTGGTCTCCTGCATATCTCTAATTTTAATTGCACCATTATTGATACTTGTGTCTAAGTTCTAAGCTCCAAATGTACTTCTCAAGCTTCATGTTTCTGTTATAATGCACTTTTTAAAATTTTCGAAACTGACTGAATTTCCGCTTCTGTGATTTGGTGTCATGTTTTGTTTTATAATGTTTGGGGGTTTTTTTGCGTGGTGTGGGCAGAGGAGGTAAGGCCAGCTTTTGTTGCCCAAAATGTAATTGCCCTTGATCTGAGTAACTTGCGAGACTATTTTAGATGTCAATTAAAAGTTGACTATATTACTGTGGATCTGTTGTCACTTGTAGGCCAAACCAGGTAAGGATGGTATTTTAAGCAAAAGTGAGGACTGCAGATGCTGCAGATCAGAGTCAAGATTAGAGTGGTGCTGGAAAAGCACAGCAGGTCAGGCAGCATCCGAGGAGCAGGAAAATCGACGTCAGGAACGATGAAGGGCTTTTGCCCGAAGCGCTGATTTTCCTGCTCCTCTGATGCTGCCTGATCTGCTGTGCTTTTCCAGCACCACTCTAAGGATGGTATTTTACTAGATCACCATTCCTGGTACCTGGTTCAGTCATCTACCAGTATGAATCACTGGCTAAGTCTTGTCTGAGATAGGTTGCTCCTACCAATCCTTCTTTGTCTTTACTTTATGAACATTAAAGCAAGGAACAAGGATAGGCTATTTGGCCCTTCAAGCCGGCTCTACTGGTCAATAAGACCATGGCTGCATATCCCCAAATATAGAGTCACAGTGTGATACAGACATGAGGAGAATGTGCAAACACCACAGAGCCACCCAAGGCTAAAATTGAATCTGTGTCCTTGATGCTGTGACGCAGCAGTTTTAGCCACTGAGCCACCATCCAACCTCTGCATGTTTTCCAGCGCAGCCACATCCTTCCTAATGGCAGTGACCAGAACTGCACACTACTCCAGCTGTGGCCTAAACAACGTTTTTTACAGCACCAACATAACTTCCCCGCTCTTATAACCTATTCCACAATCGATAAAGGCAAGTGTCCCCTATGCTTTCTTAATTACCCTGTTAACTTGTTCTGCCACCTTCAGGGATCTGTGCACAAATACCCCAAGATCCCTCTGTTCCCCTGAGCTTCCCAGTGTCCTGCCATTCATTGAGTACTCCCTTGTCTTGTTACTTCTTCTAAAGTACCTCACTTCACATTTATCACGGTTAAATTCCATCTGCCACTCATCTGCCCATGTGACCAATTCATCTGTATCTTTTTGTAACCTGTGGCCTTTTTTCCTCATTATTCATGACCCAGTCAATCTTTGTGTCATCCGCAAACTTACTTATCACATGCTCATTTATACAGTTTATGCATATCATGGCCAATAAGGGTGCTAGCATCACCATGGTACTGAAGAATCTACCACCTCTGCCTAAAAATATTTAAAGATTCTGCATCCACTGCCTTTTGAGGAAGCAAATTCCAATTATCTCAGAGAAAAAAAATGTTTCCCTGTTTTTCAATCTGTAACCCTAGCTCTAGATCTCCTGAAAAGAGGAAACATATTTCAACACTCACGCAGTCAGATCCCCTTTGGATCTGATATGTTTCAATTAAATCACCACTGACTCATCTAAACTTCAGAGGATACAAGCCTAGCCTGTCTGGTGTTACCTCATAAAGCAATCTGCTCATTCTAGGCTTTGTCTTAGACGCATCCAGTGATTAGTGATAGAGAATATGTCACCATAGAGCATCTATAGAAGAAGTACTGTTCTTAGATAACAAGCAGGGTTACTACAAATAGTAACAGTACAACAACATTTAGTCAGGCGTAAATAAAAAAGACCTTATGAAACTGGGTCAGATACATCTGCCCTCTCCAATGCTATAATAGACTCCTTGTTTCCCTACAACAGACTGTATATGACATCAGTAGGATAGGTGGAACCAAAGTAACATGAGCATTAACCCCTTCAGTACCGCTACAATATATGGCGGGTAAGGAGGGGCGCTGTTTGCAGTGGTGGTATCCTTAACTCTGGGCTAGCAGGCCTGAGTTCAAGACCCACCTGCTCCAAACGTGTTTCATTCATGCCTGAACAGATTGGTTATAAATAGCTACAATGATATGGGTGGCAGATTTCCTTCCCTTAAGTTCATTAGTGAACCAGATGGGTATTTCCTGCAATCAATGTTAATTTCCAGGCCTCATTATTGAAACTAGCTTTCTATTCTGCATTCATTAATTTTATTTAATTGAATTTACTGATTGAATTTGAATTTTGCCAACTGTGGTAGAGGGATTTGAATCCTTGTCCCCAGATCATTAGTCATTCAGAGACATTAGCACTAATTCCGAAAAGGTGGTATGAAATATGAAGTCTGCTGCTTGTAGGAGCCTGGAGCTAAGGGAAAGGAAGGTGTTTAGTGTAGGTTGATGAAATGGGAATATCTGATTCATGACCTCACTCTGGGGCACTTGTTCAGTGGAACAAAGGAGTCAGCAATCTAGTTCCGAAAAGTAGATAGCTATTTGTGATATCGTTGATTCAAGATGAAGACAAAACAAAACAGTTTGTGTTCTGGATTTGGTGCTTTTTGGATTTCTGCTGGGATTTTCTTTTCAATCTAACGTATTTACATGTGCATGTGTCACACTTGTTATTGATTTACAAAAAAAAAGCACTTGGAGTGTCTGAAAGTCATTGATTAGGATTATGGCCTTCAATGAATTGTTATTGATTGTGGCTGGGCTAGTGTGAGTTCACAGCACCCATATGGACACTGCTCAAGTGCGGTACATAAATGGTAAAGCCCTTGCTTGACAAAAGATGCCTTTCTGTGCTGTGGCAGTATATTTAAATGAGAATTGAGACTGGAATTAGAACTGAGTTCTTTAGGGTATGCAGTCAGATAGTCAGATTAAGGAAATCATAGAATCATGCAATACAGATGAGGTCCTTTGTCCCATCTATCTGTCCCAATAAAAAATTTTTTTAATCTAAACTAGTCCCACTTTCCCGCACTAGCCCCATCGCCTTCACTGTTATGACACTTCAATGCTCATCTAAGTACTTTTTAAAGGTTGTGAGGTTTCCTGCCTCAACCACCCTCCCAGGCAGGATGTTCCAGATCTCCCACCACCCTCTGGCTGAAAAAAATGTTTTTGAAATCCCTTCTAAACTTCCTGCTCTTCACCTTAAAATTATACCCTCTTGTTTTTGACCCTCTAACTTAGGAGCAGCTGATTTCTATTCACCCTATCCATGTCCCTCATAACCTTATTCGCTTCTGATAGGTCCTCACCTCAGTCTTTTTTTGCTCTGTAGAAAACAACCCATGCTTATCCAGCCTCCCTTTCTGGCTAAAGTGCTTTATCTCAGGCACCATCCTAGCGTATCTCTTCACCCTATTCAGTGCAATCACATCTGTACTCTTGTGTTATGACCAGAACTGCACATAGTACACCAGCTGTGACCTAACCAAAGTTCTATGCAGCTCCAACATAATCTCCTTGCTCTTATAATCAATGCTTGACGACTAAAGACAAATCCCATATGCCTTAATTACCCTATTAATCTGCTGCCTTCAGTGATTTAAGGAAAACTACTCCGAAATCCCCCTGTTCCCTTGAACTTCCTAGTGTCTAGCCATTCATTGAGTACTCCCTTGTCTTGTCACTTCTTCCAAAATGCATCACCTCACACTTATCAGTGTTAAGTTACATCTGTCACCCATCTACAAATCTGACCAATCCATCTATATCTTCCTGTAACCTAGGACCTTCTTCCTCATTATCAACGATATGGCCAATCTTCGTGTCATCCACAAACTGACATCACTTCGCTCTCGCATTTTCTTCTTTGTCATTTATATAGAGTATGGGACTCAGTACTGATCCCTGTGGTATGTCACTGGACACCTGCCTGCAGTCACACAAGCAACCTTCTACCATCAGCCTCTGTCTCCTGTCGCTAAGCCAATTTTAGATAAAACTTTCTAAGTTACCCGGGAACCTTTTTTATCAGGCTCCTATGTAGAATTTTGTCAAATGCTTTGCTAAAATCCACATAAACTATATCGACTGCACTACCCTCATCTGCACACCTGGTCACCTCCTTAAAAAAATTCAGAGATTTGATAGACATGACCTCCCTCTGACAAGGTCAAGCTGACTAATCCTGATCATATCTAGTTTCTCTAAGTGGACAGTTATTTTGTCCTTCAGAATTTTCTCCAATATTTTCCCCTACCATGGTTGGGAGATTCACTGGTCTGTAATTCCCTGGTTTATTCCTGTCACCCTTCTTGAGAAACTGTCCTCTGGTCCACTTACACCTCCCCAGTGGCCAGAGAGGAATTCAAAATTTAGTTCAGGGTTCCTGTAATCTCCTCCTTCAACTCCCTCAATAGCCTGGGATACAACACATCCGGGACCTGGGGATCTGGTCATTTTTGAACCTGCCATACTTCCTCACTCCCTATGTCGAACTGCTGAAGAACCTCATAGCCCATCTTCCTGAATTCTGTACCAAAGTCCTCTTTCTCCAAAATAAAGGCAGATGTGAAGTACTTGCTCAACACCGTACCAGCCCTCCTACCAAAGATCGCACCCTTGGTCCCTCGTCCCTCTTTCCCTGGTTATCCTCTTCCACTTCATGTATTTAACCGTTATCTTTGGATTCTCCTTAATCTTACCATGGGAGTTTTGAAGTGCCCCCTCTTTGCTCTCCTAAATGCTTTCTTAGGTTCATTCCTATGCTTTCTATGCTCCATTAAGGCCTGTATTGATTTGCTTCCTTTGTTAAAAGAACAAAGAATAAAGAACAAATCAGCACAATAACAGGCCTTTCTGCCCTCCAAGCCTGCACCAACATATTTTGCCCCTTCATACTAAAACCAGCTTCACTGACAGTCTCCATATCTCTCTATTCCCTTCTTATTCATGTATTCATCCGGATACTTCTTGAACACTGTTATTGTTTTCACCACCCCTTCTGGCAGGCACTCACCACCCTTTGTGTGAAAAATGTTCCTCACACATCTCTTTTAAGCATCCCTCCCTCACACCTTGAACCTGTGTCCTCTAATAATTGACTCATCCACCCTGGGAAAAAGCCACATACTTTCTACTCCATCCATGCCTTTCATAATCTTATAAACTTGTATCAGGTCACCCTTCAACTTCCTGCATTCCAGTGAAAGCAAACCCACTCTGTCCAACCTTTCTTCATAGCTAAAGTCCCTAATACCAGCCAACATTCTTTTCTGTACCCTCTCCAAAGCATCTACATCCTTCTGGTAGTGTGATGATCCACACTGTATGCAATATTCCAAGTGTGGCCGAACTAAAGCTGCAGCATAACTTGCCTATCTTTATACCCAATGCCCCTTCCAATGAAGGTAAGCATGCCAGAGGCCTTTATTACTACCTTATCTACTTGCGCTGTCATTTTCAGTGATCTGTTGACTTGCACACCCAGATCCCTCTGCATGTCAATACTCCTAAGGGTTCTGCCATTCACTGTATAATTTCCATCTGCACATGACCTTCCAGAACGCATCACCTCATATTCGTCCAGATTAAACTCCAAATGCCATTTTCTGCCCATGCTTCAGACTGATCTATATTCTGCTATATCCTCTGATAATCCTCCTCACTATCTGCAACTTCACCAATCTTTGTATCATCTGCCAACTTACTAATTAGACAAGCTACGTTTTCCTGCAAATCATTTATATGGACCATGAACAGCAGAGGTCCCAGTACTGATCCCTGTGGAACACTACTAGTCACAACCCTCCGTTGCAACAAACATCCTTCCGCTACTACCCTCTGTCTGTTATGACTAAGCCAGTTCTGTATCCATCTTGCCAGCTCACCCCGATATCATGTGATCAGATACCTGGTACCAAAGCCTCTCTATTCCTTCTTATCCAGTCCTGAATATTCCTCGACATTCAGGGTTCTCTGGGCTGTTGCTACTACATTTCACCCAAAGGGGTACATGTTTGGCCTGTACTCTTGCCAGTTCCATGTTGAATGTCCCACCCCCTCCCCACCACTGTTCTACTTAAAATCTATGCTGTTTGTCATGATCACTAAAATACTCCCCCACCACTTTGAGTTCCAATCTAGCTTCATTGCCCAGGTACACCACTGCCCCATCCCTATTCACCTCTATGATAAAGGGCTGTTCTCAATAGATTTCAAGAAGTCTGCTCCCTCTATACTCTTGCACTATGACGATCCCAATTAATGCTGGGGACATTGATATCTCCCAATATAATTACCCTCTTATTTTTTCTACACACCAGTGAATTGACCACATTTCTGCTTCTCTATTGTCTGTTGTTTTGGATTCTATAATACACTCCCATCAGTTTGACTGCCCCAGTTCTGTTCCCCAGAAACAGCTCTCCCCAGAAAGCCTCATTTGAAGACCCTTCCAAGATATCATCCCTTCTTATTGCAGTAATCGGCACCTGAATTAATAATGCAATACTACCACCTCAGAAGGATGAGTGGCCAGTCCTGTTCTTCCCTAAACTATGTCTCTGTGATGGCCACATCATAAATCCATGTGTCAAGCTACATCCTGAATTTTATCTGTTTTACGTACAATACTCCGGAAACTCAATATGACTGAGCACCCTCTGCCTTGATTCCTTTTCTACTGTACTGAATGAATGCACCATGTCTGTATTCCCTCTAAACTGGTTTAAATCCTTCCCAGCAGTGCTAAGAGCCCCTTCGCCACCACCACCAACACAAGGATGTCAAGCCTACTCTGGTTCAGTTGCACACTGTCCCCCTGTAGAACTTCCACCTTTCCCAGAAAAAGTCTCAGTGATCCAGGAAACTCAAGCCCTCCCTCCTGCAGCAACTCCTGTGCCACACTTTCACCTGCCCTGTACCTCTATTTCTGCACTTGCTGGTACCAGGCATAATCCAGAGATTACGACCTGCTCTTTAGTTGACTGTCTAATTCCCTAAATTCCTGATGTAAGACTTTATCCCTCATTCTATCTATACTATTGGCACCAATGTGTACCATGACTTCTGTGTTGTCACCCTCTCCTTTCAGGGTTCCTGCAGCCACTCAGTGACTTCCCTGAGCCTGGTGCTATGGAAGACACACACCGTCCTGAAGTTATGTCTGTGGAACCTGTCTGTTCCCCTAACTAATAAATCCTCTACCACTCCCACTCCTGCTTTTGTCTTCCTCTCCTGCTGTGCAGTCAGATCACTCAACGTAACAACCTGTTTGAGTTTACTTCTTGACTACTCAAGGAAGTGAATGGTGAATGGTGGAATGTTGTGTCAAAGGTACTAGCACTAAAAATCTGGTTTAAAAAGTGGACAAAATGAATAGAAAGTGTATGATACATGGCATTGGTACGTGTAGTGGTGAATTACTCACTGAAGAAAGCATTACATTGTAAATGGTTACAAACCTTTCTGATCAGGTGTGTTGATTGAATTAATTTCATTTTGAATAAGAAGCACACAAACAGATTCAAGCTAACTGCAATGATAAGTGCCACTGGGTGGCAGCTCCCACATTTGATATGTCGCTGTTTTTCTGGAGAAGAGGATATAATTTTGCTATTTGCTAGGGAAAAAGAAAAGAGGGGTTAAATTTTCAGATGTCAATCAGTTTGCTCTTCTGGGTGAGGAGTCGGAGAAAATTGAGCTCCTCCAAGAACAATGAATATTATTTTTGGCAAACACTTTCACAGGAAGTGTCTTTTTTCACAGCTTTGCTGAGACAAGTGTCTTCCAAATGGGACAAGCTTCCAATGCTGCACAGGAGGTGGGCGAGGGTCAGAAACATTAAGTAAGAAAGTAAACAGAGAAACGGAAGTGTCTCTGGCTCTGTGTGTGTGCCACTGCCTACAGTCCAGACTCAGGTCTGTCACTAATCACTCGCTGGTCAAAGATTGACATTGGTTGCACTGTCAAGGTAAGGTGATCAGATGTGCCCTGTTTTCTCTTTCTGTTCCCTTGATGGTTGTAATGTCTTTCCTGTACAGTTCTGCTGGTTTCAGTGAGCAAATCCAGAAACACAGTAACCGTTGCAAACGTTTGGAATTGGCTTTATTCTATCATTCTGAGTTTGTTTTTGCAAATGTGATTGCTAGTCAGACAACCGATTGAAAACTTCTTCTGGGTCAATAACGTTTCTTTTTGGGATTTGCACCCAGCTGGCTATGTTAACAATTTCGAGTCTTGATCAGATTGATGTTTTGGTTTTAATTTTCACCATGGCTGCCCTGGACCCTGTTATGTTCAATCCCATGCCCTCGCACTAACCTATCTCCTTCTCTCGTGCTTTCACCCACTTTCCATTTGCTTTGATCAATTTGCCTTCAGCCTCCCAGCTCCCATTTTGCCACATCTCTCTCTTCCTTTCAGATTCTCATCAAAACCTGACTCGTCACCTCACTTGAAGTCTCCCCCTTTGTCTAGATGTCCACATTTCCCTGTGGTTCTGTGAAGTGCTTTGGGTTAACATTCTACAATGATACTGAAGTATAAATGCAAAGCTGTGGATATTGGAATTTGCATGATTTGTGTCAATGCTTTTATATATGGTTTTGTGTGAAGACCATTCTGTATGTATGCGAACAATATCTAGCACCACTCCCTACCATAGATCTCAGGAATGTCAATTATTGAAACTGGACACTTTGCAACTTCTCAGTCCAAGTAATGTGTACTGGACAAATTAAAGTCCTTCATTTAGCTCAGCACCAGGCATTGTCTGTCTCTTTGATATCACCTTATACTAATGTAAATCTATCCAATAATCCGCATCCTCTGCCCTTCTAGCACTTTCAGTCAAATTCACAATTACCACTGAATTTTCTGAACTTCATGTGGTGTGGAGTCACTTCTAGTCTTTGTTGTATGAGATGAAGGGAGAAACCACAAGGTGAAAGGTGGGGAATTCCACCTGCGCAAGTTGCCTTTTGGCACTTTTGCAGAATTGGATTGGAAAAGTACTGGAACCAATATAGCTCAGCCGTTCAATAAAACAAACTTTCAGGAGAAAATCCCACTACCGTAATTAGGGAGGTGATGACCTAGTGATATAATTGCTGGATTGTTAATTCAGAGACCCAGAAAATGTTCTGGGTACCCAGGTTCGAATCCAACCACAGCAGATGGTGGAATTTGAACCCCCAAAAATATGGAGGTAAGAACCTAATGATGACCATGAATCCATTGTTGATTGTTGGAAAAATCTATCTGGGTTTTAGGAAAATAAATTACCATCCTTACCTGGTCTATGTGTGACTCCAGATCTATAGCAACATGGCTGACTCTTAACTGCCCTCTGGGCAATTAGGGGTGGACAATAAATCCTGGCCTAGCCAGAAAGGTCCACATTCTGTCAATGAATTTTTAAAAACCCTCCTTACACATCTGGCCTCTACATGACTTTTATCCACAGTATGTTCACTCAAGCGACTGTAAAGGTAACTTAACTGTACAATTAGTTTTAGCTGTGGGATTTTTTTTCTGTTGTATAATGTGTAGTATGGAGCAATGTGAAAGGTTGGCACAGGAATGGGAACGCACTGGTGGGATCTTTTTTGTGGTGTCAAGGGTCTCAGCCACAGCCTGGAGAACTGTCAAGAGACGTGGGATGCCTGTTTTATTTTTGAGAAGGTTCACCCCAAGCCAGCCAATCAGGCATTCAGGCTCCTGATTACATTTCTATGGAGTCAAGGCCTCAATGGGAGTAGTCTCACTGACCAAGAGCTCTTCATCAAGAATGTTCCTGATGAAGAGTTTATGCTCAAAACGTTGATTCTCCTGCTCCTTGAATGCTGCCTGACTGGCTGTGCTTTTCTAGTGCCATACTTATTGACTTTGATCTCCAGCATCTGCAGTCCTCACTTTCTCTCTGACCAAGAGATACCAGGCATAGAGAGACCAGCAGCTCCCTTTGAAGCAGAGACTGAAGGTGACACGCTGGTCATCAGGATTTAGTTGCTGACTTGCCCCATAGCAACACTCCTGCCCTGCCCAAAGCAGGGTTAGTACCAGCAGAGGTGGCAAGAGACCATGAACTGGTCATTAATTCCACCTCCAAACTTGGCACCAGCGAGCACAGAGGGTTGCAATTTGATTTGATTTGATTTATTGTTGTCAGATGTACCTAAGTACAGTGAAACCTTTTGTTTTGCAGTACAGGCAGATCATAACATACAAGGACATACACATCGTAGTGTGTATAGACAGAGTGAGGTTTAGAAAGTTACAGCTGCACAGGAGATGCACAAAGCAAGATCAACAGTAGATTTGAATTTGGAGAGTTCCATTCAGCATCTAAATACAGCGGGGAAGACGCTGTTCTTGAACCTGCTGGAACATGTGTTTAAGCTTCTGTATGTTCTGCCGAATGGAACAGACTATTACCGGGTTTGAGGGATTTTGATGATGTTGGGAGCCTTTCTCCAATAACAGGAAATATAAATGGATTCCATGGATGGTCTGTGCTTTGTGTACAACTACCTGTAGTTTCCTACAGTCCTGGGCAGAGCAGTTGCTGTACCAGGCTGTGATGGACCCAGGTAGAATGCTTTCTGTGGTGTATCGGTAAAAGTTGGTGAGGGTCCTCATGGATTCGCTGAATTTCCCAAACTTCCTGAGGAAGGCGAGGCATTGTTGTGCCTTCTTGACTGTTGCATCTACATGGGAGGAGCTGGACAGATTGTTGGTGATCGTCACTCGTAGGAACTTGACACTCTTGACCTTCCCCACCTCAGCTCTATTGATGTAGATTGTGCCCATTGTTTCCAATAGTTATGGGATTTAGAACATGGTCATAGTTACAAGACTGAATGGGGACTTTTATGACAAAAAAGCAAGAGCAACACCTTTGCTTACGGTGTTGTTAGATTCCTATAACATAATAAATGAGGCATAAACATTTTTCCTTTATTTATTCATTTAAGGGATGTGTGCATTTAATGCCATCTCTTATAGCCCTGGTGAAGGTGGTGGTGAGCTGCTGTCGTGAATGCTGCAGCCCTTGGATTGAGGAATGCCCATTATGCTGCTCAGGAGGGAACTCCAGCATTTTGACCCAATAACGCTGAAAGAACGATGACATATTTCCAAGTCAGGGTGGTATGTGGCTTGGAGGGGAACATTCAGGTGGTGGAATTTGCATGTATTTGTTGCCTTTGTCTCTTTAGATGGTAAAGATCGTGGTTTTTGAGGATACAGGTGAAGGAACTTAGGTGAGTTACTGCAGTGCAACTGGTAGATGAAGCTTGTCCAAACCAATTGCATAGGAATAGCCACATTACAATTTGTCTCTCACCCAGGGGGTCGGTGAGAAAATTACAGAAAGACAAGTTGCCACTCAATTCTTGACTTACAGCAACTATGCATTCCTTCAAGTTTCAAAAACTCAAGAAAGTTCAGTGAATTGTGGTGAACAAAGAAAGTTAATCCTTGTGTATTAAAAGAAAAGGCACATAAAGTTGCATGAATCACCAATTAATACTGTGTCAAGACCATTACCATCTCCCGCCACCTTCCCTGCCCAAGCTGACTGAAAGTAACTCCGTTGACTGGACTAAGGAGCTAAATTTGTAACAACGTTGTTTTCTTGCTGGTTGGCAACTAACAGGGGAACTATAAACAAATTCTGTGCGTCTGTGGCTCATTCTTTCTCATTTTCTGTATTGTTATGTTTCTGTGGATCCTGACAGCATTGTGACTAGAGTGTAGTAGATCTGTGTCAGAGTTATTTACCCTCTTAACCCCCATGTTCCCATGGCCTTGGCATCCACCTAACTACGTGGATGATTGCTTGGGTATGCCTTATTTGTGAAAACAAAAAAAGGACATTGACACTTAGATTACATTCTGCCAAAGTTGACTCAAGAGTTAAATGCTGGAAAATAGATAAGGGAAGCCAATGTTGACGTTAGGGAATATTTAGCTGGATATGGCAGCAGAGAGCCCTAGCAAAGCTGAGTTCACTGTGGGTTGAAGAAAAAGCAATCTTCCCAGAATGGTGTAATATGAGATGATAAAGAGGAAATCGATCATGGATTTTGGTTGTTACTGTATACAGCCTTCAGATATTATTGTAAAGCTTTGAAACCACTGGCAGCTGCTGCTAACTATCAGAAGGTCAAGCACTGGGATGTTTGCTGATTATTTCACAAAGTTCAGTCTTTCTAACCTCTCTGATAAAAAAACCATACCAGCAATAGGAGGATTTGAAGGGTGTCCAAACAGCAAAAAATGTCTCGTCAGCTTTTCCTGACCATGAACAGAACCACAATCTATGAGTCACACACCAACAGAGTCACGGTCACCACTGATCAAAGCTTTAACTGGGCCAGTCATACTGACAGTAACAACAAGAGCAAGCTAGCAGCTTGTGATATGCAGTGGTTGCCCTCTCTGTTCCCTCTTGACAATCTTCAGAGCTCAAATTAGGGAAGGCTGCAGTGGTTAGCACTGCTGCCTCAGTATTAGGGACATGAGTTCGATTCCACCCTCAGGCAACTGTCTGTGTGAACTTAACATGTTCTCCCTGTGTCTGTGTGGGTTTCCTCCAGGTGCTCTGGTTTCCTCCTGCAGTTCAAAGATAGGCAGTTGAGGTGGATTGGCCATGCTAAATTGCCAATAGTGTCCAGGGATGTGCAGATTAAGTGGGTTAGCCATGGGAAATGTGGGATGACAGGGACAGGGTGGGGAGGCTGGGTCTGTGTGGAAGGTTCTTTGGAGGGTCGGTGCAGACTTGATGGGCTGAATGGCCTCTTCCCACACTGTAGTGATACTATCTAATAAACTATCCATGGCTCAGTTGGATAGGATCACAGTTAAGAAGTTCAACACTATCCAGAGGAAAATTGTTTATTTTCAGGCTCCATTTGATCTCCCAGCAGCCACACTGCTACACGCCTGTGAAATCACTGCCACAATGCAGCAATGCCTATGGAAAATAACAATGTTTTGGATGCTTGTCAGTTGCTGCTCCTTGTTGCCTCACTTGGCAGCATCTCATCGCCTTGTTCACCTCCTGCGCACAGCCCCTCTTCTCGATCATCTTGCTACCCACTCCCAACTCATGAGTCCTGGCTGCCTCACCAACCCTCAGCAGCCTGAGTGCTGAATGAAACAGTAAGCTGAACAGGGTTTGAGCGAGTGGAGATGGGGACAGAGACCAGAGTGGCAAGTTTGGAAGCACAGGGTGGGCAGCAAGTGAAGACAAGAATGGGACATAGAGCAGGCAGCAGGTGGGGTTTTATTTAAATAACTGGCCCTTTAAATATTGAAAGAAAAAGTCTGTTTTTGTCTGAGAGAGTTGAAAAATATCTGTTCCAGGAGTTTGAAAACAAAGACAACTTGAAGTGCTAAACTTTCAAAAGAAAATTCAGATAATGTGGGCTTTGCTTGCCGGGCAAGTATATATTGCTTATCCCATCCTATTATATGTTCATTACTACATGGCTACTTCTATACCTATGATTATCACAATGTGAGGTTGCAGGTGTGGGATGGAATGAGGGTTATAAATTCTCAATTTGATTGACTGCTTTTAATGATGTTAATAAATGTTAGTTGTCTTTATATATGAATGCCAATGTTTGATTTTATAACGGGTCAAGTGCGTAACAATTTTGAATAGACCTTCATGAATCACCCATTTATCATGGGTAAGTGTAAGGGGGTGAGGGATGAGAGGTGAGGGCTAGAGGGCCTCATACTTAAGAAAGCAACTGGGATGAAACTGGGTAGAGATGTCAAGGAGGAAGGTGGTGACATGGTCATTTAAGCGAGGGAGACAAAGCCTAAGGTATGTGAGGAAAAAAAGGATGACTAGGGTAGGAATAGGGCCAGTCAAAGATAGAAGTGGGAAGTTGTGTGTGGACCCTGTGGAGATCGGAGAAGTTCTAAACAAATAGTTCTCATCTGTCTTCACTCAGGAAAAGGCGAAGAGAAGAATGAGTTACAGGGTACTGGATTAGAAATGATCGAGGTTAGTAAGGAAGAGGTGTTATCAATTCCAGAAGGAGTGAAAGTAGACAAGTCCCCTGGGCTGAATAGAATTTATCCAAGGATTCTCAGTGAAGCTAGGGAGGAGATGTTGGAGCCTTTGGCCTTGATCTTTGAGTCATCATTGTCTACAAGTTTAGTACCAGAGCACTGGAGGACTGCAAATGTTGTGCCCTTGTTCAAGAAGGGCAGTAGACATGACCCAGGTAATTATAGACCAGTGAGCCTTACATCTATTGTAGGAAAACTTTTGGAAAGGATTATAAGTGGTAGGATTTATAATCATCTAGCAAGTAACAATTTGCAGATAGTCAACATAGTTTCATCAAGGGCAGGTCATGTCTCACAAACCTCATTGAGTTTTTTGAGAAGGTGACCAAGCATGTGGATGAGCGTAGGGCAGTTGATGTGGTGTACATGGACTTCAGTAAAGTCTTTGATAAGGTTCCACATGGTAGGCTGTTGGAGAAAATGCAGAGGCATGGGATTGAGCATGATTTGGCAGTTTGAATTAGAAACTGGCTTTCTGTAAGGAGGCAGCAAGTGGTGGTTAATAGAAAATATTCAGTCTGGAATCCAGTTACTAGTGGTGTGACACAAGGATTCGATTTTGAGACCACTGGTGTTTGTAATTTTTATAAATGACTTGGACACAGGCCTAGGTGGATCGGTTAGTAATTTTGCAGATGACACCAAATTCGGTGGAGTAGTGGACAGTATGGATGAATGTTGCAGGTTGCAGGGGAACTTAGATGAACTGCAGAATTGGGCTGAGACGTGGCAAATGGAATTCAATGCAGATAAATGTGAGGTGATTCACTTTGGGAAGAATAACAGGAAGGCAGAATACTGGGACAATGGAAAGATTCTTGGTTGTGTGGATGTGCAGAGGGATCTTGGAATCCATGAACATAGATCTCTGAAAGTTGCCACCCAGGTTGATAGTCCTGTTAAAAAGGCATACAGTGTGTTAGGTTTTATTAGTAGAGGGATTGAGTTCTGGAGCCATAATGTCATGCTGCAGCTGTACAAAACACTAGTGCGGCTGCACTGGAATATTGTGTACAGTTCTGGTCGCTATATTTCAGGAAGGATGTGGAAGCATTGGAAAAGGTGCAGAGGAGTTTTATCAGGATGTTGCCTGGTCTGGAGGGAAAGGCTGAGAGATTTGGGTCTGTTCTCACCAGAGAGAAGAAGGCTAAGAGGGGATTTTATAGAGACATACAAGATAATCAGAGGATTAGATAGGGTAGACAGTGAAAGTCTTTTTCCTAGGATGATGGCGTTGGCTTGTACGAGGAGGCATAACTACAAATTGAGGGGTGATAGATTTAAAACAGATGTCAGTGGCAATTTCTTTACTCAGAGTGTGGTAAGGGCATGGAATGGCCTGCCTGCCAATGTAGTTAAGATTAGGGGCATTTAAACAATCCTTGGATAAGCACATGGATGATGATGGAGTAAGTTTAGGGGGGTGGGCTTAGATTAGTTCACAGGTCGGTGCAACATCGAGGGCCAAAGGGCCTGTTCTGTGCTGTATTGTTCTATGTTCTATGTTTTAACAGTAGAGAACTATCACCTCCAAGTTATCCTTCATATCTCATCTGGACATCTATCACATTGCTTTCATCATTGTTGAAGTCCTTGAATTCCCTATCTGGCAGCATTACAGAAGTACAATTGGCATAACATCTGAAGTATGATATGCTTATGCAGTTTATAACATTATGCTTTGGGATTGGATCTTTAATTTAGAGTGAGATAGAGAATTGATGAGGGTATGAGATTTGCTCTGAATTGGATTTACAATCCTGCGTGGTTTGATTGCTAAAGGTTAACGAGATTGTGAGGACAAAATGGAAGCTATTCATGTCTGTAAACAGGAGCAGATGGAGACCCTTTGGTCCTTTGAACATGCATCACCATTCAATTAGATCATGGCTGATTTCTTGTATTCTGAATTCCACATTTTCATTGACTCTCAATAACCCTTGATTTCCCTGCCTAACAAGAATCAATCCACTTCTGTCTTAAAAATATTTGTTAACCTTGCCTCTACTGCTTTTTAAGGCAACCAGTTTCAGAGTTGCATTCAGAGAGAAAAGAATTCTCCTCATCTCTGTCCTAATTTGAGGCTGACTCACAAGAGGAAATATTTATTCTTTCCATAATCCACGTTGTCAAAACTATTCAGGATCTTACACATGTCAATTAAATCACCCTCACCCTTCTGAACGCAAACAGAAACAAGGAGAAGTTTGTCCAATCTGTCCTTATAACATAACCTGCTCATTCCAGTTGTCAATTTAATACGCCTCCTCTGCATATTCTTCAATCTATTTACATTCTTCCTTAAAGAGACAAAAACTACACTGTTTGAGATGTGGTCTTGTCATTCCAGTTAATGTTCTTACTGGAGAAGTCAAAAAACGTAGACTGAGTGGATCATACTTTGTTTTGATTTATTTAACGTTTGAGGAAGTGAGAAAGATGATTGATGAGTGTCCGACAGTGGATGTTGTCTATGTGAACTCTAGTAAAGCATTTGACAATGATAGGCTGGTCCTGCTCCTCGGATGCTGCCTGAATTGCTGTGCTCTTCCAGCACCACTAATCCAGAAACTGGTTTCCAACATCTGCAGTCACTGTTTTTACCCAGAAGATTAAGTCACATTGGATCCACAGTGATTGGATAAAAATATTTGCTTGGCTGAAGACAGACAATAGTTTTGTGGATGAGTGTTTTCTGAGTGGAGGCCTGTGACCAGTGCTGGGACCTCTGGTTTAATGTCATGATTTGGATGAAAATGTGGGTGGTTTGATTAGTAAGTTTGCAAATGACATGAAAATTGGTGGAGTTGTGGATAAACAGGAAGGTTGTCAAAGGATACAGCAGATATAGATCAGTTGGAAGGTCGGGCAGAGAAATGGCCGATAGAATTTAATTTTGACAAATGTAATGCATTTTGGGACATCAAATGTAAAGGAAAGTATACAGCAAATGGCAGCTCCTTAGAGGCATTGATATACAGATGGGTATTAGGCTGCAAATCCATAGCTCCCTTCATTGGTTGAGGCATTGGGTATACAGTTGGCAAATCATGTTGCAATTGTATAAGACTTTAGTTTGGCCACATGTGGAGTAATGTATACAGTTCTGACCACCACACTATAAGAAGGATGTGGTAAAGAGATTTACCAGGAAGTTGCCTGGATTGGAATGCATTAGCTATAAGGTAAAGTCGGACAAATTTGGATCGTTTTCACTAGGACGTTGGAGGCTGAAGGGCGATCTGATAGAAGGATTTACAATTAAGGGAGGCATGCATAGTCAGAGTCTTTTTCCCAGGGTAGAAATATAAACTACTAGAAGGCTCAGATTTAAGGTGAGCAAAACAAATTTTAAATGAGATGTGTGAGGCAAGTTTTATATACAGAGGTTGATAGTTGTCTGGAACGTGTTGCCAGGCAAGGTGGTAGAAATAAGTATGATAGCAAAGTTTAAGAGGCTTTTAGACAGACACATGAACAGGTAGGGAATAGAGGGATACAGACCATGTGCAAGCTGATGGGATTAGTTTAGAATGGCATCATGATTGGCACAGTCGAAGGGCCTGTTCCTGTGTCATACTGTTCTATGTTCTAACAACATCATCTTTTACTGAAACACACTTGACAAGGTCCTGCACGGCAGGCCAGTCATGAAGGTTAGGTCACATGGGATCCAAGGACAACTAGCCAATTGGATTCAAAATTAGCTCGATGGTAGGAAGCAAAGGGTGATGTTTGAAAGTTGATTCTCAAACTTAAGGCCTGTGACCAGCGGTGTGCCACAGGGATTGATGCTGGAACCTTTGATATTATTTATATAAATGATCTGGATGTGAATGTACAAGGCATGATTAGTAAGCCTGCCGATGATAAGAAATTAGGAGGTATCATTGATAGTGAGGAACGTTATCAAAGATTACAGAGGGATCTTGATCAGATGGAGAAGTGGGCTGAGGATTGGCAAATGCAATTCAATACAGATAAATGTGAGGTATTACATTTTGGAAAGTCAAACCTAGGTACAATATGGGTAAAGAGGTTTATCAGGAAGTTGCCTGGATTGAAATACATTAACTATAAGGTAAGGTTGGACTAACTTAGATTGTTTTTGCTAGATGGTACGATCCTGAGGAGTGTTTGGAACAGAGGGACCTGGGCATACAAATACGTAGTTCTTTGAAAGCGACGTTACAGGTAGACAGGGTCGTGAAGAAGACATTTAACACGCTGGCCTTCATCAGTCAACGCATCGAGTACAGGAGTTGAGATGTTATGTTATAGTTATATAAGCCATTGGTGAGGTTGCTGTTGGAGTACAGTGCATAGTTTTAGTCACCCTGTTATAGGAAAGATATAGTTAAACTGGAAAGAATACAAAGAAGATTTATGAGCATGTTGCCAGGACTAGCAGGCCTGAGTTACAGGAGAGGTTGGCTAGGACAGGACTTTAAGATTAGATTAGATTAGATTACTTACAGTGTGGAAACAGGCCCTTCGGCCCAACAAGTCCACACCGCCCCGCCGAAGCGTAACCCACCCATACACCTACATCTACATCTACCCCTTACCTAACACTACGGGCAATTTAGCATGGCCAATTCACCTAACCTGCACATCTTTGGACTGTGGGAGGAAACCGGAGCACCCGGAGGAAACCCACGCAGACACAGGGAGAACGTGCAAACTCCACACAGTCAGTCGCCTGAGGCGGGAATTGAACCCGGGTCTCCGGCGCTGTGAGGCAGCAGTGCTAACCACTGTGCCACCGTGCCGCCCACCAATCCTTGGAATATGGAGAATGAGGGGTGATCTTATTGAGGTGAATAAAATCATGAGGGGCATAGAAAGGATGAATGCATACAGTCTTTTTCCCAGAGATAGGGATTGAAAACTAGAGGGCATAGGTTTAAGGTGAGAGGGGAAAGATTTAAGAAGGATTTGAGAGGCAACTTCTTTACAGAGTGGAGAATGGTGCGTATATGGAATAGGCTACCAGAGAAAGTGATTGAGGCAGGTACAATAGTACCATTTAAAAAACATATGGATAGGTACATGGATGAAAAGGGTTTAGAGGGATATGGACCAAATACAGGCAATTGGAACCAGCTGAGTGGGCACCATGGTCAGCATGGACCAGTTTGGGCTAAAGGGCCTGTTTCCATGTTGTATTACTCTATGACTCAATGACGTACACACAAAACTGCAGATCATGTTTTAACATGAAAACAGAAGTTTACTATATAAAATAAATGAAGATAAAGTAGAATAAACCAATTTATTTTCAACTTTCCATTGACCACTTACATTGAGGTAACCTAATTCCTAACTGTTATCAACTAACTGTCTTGTCTGACAGAAAATATTTCTTACATCGATCTTCAACCAGAACTGCTGTGAACTGAAACCAAAAACTTCTAAGCTATGGGGTTTTACCCATAAGCAGTTCCTCATTCTTCTGAACCAAAAGTAAGCTAATGTTTATTCTGTCCAATCGCAAAATCTCTCAAATTGCAAACGAAGAGGATTGATGAGGGCAGAGCAGTAGATGTGATCTATATGGATCAGTAAGGCGTTCGACAAGGTTCCCCATGGGAGATTGGTTAGCAAGGTTAGATCTCATGGAATAAAGGGTGAACTAGCCATTTGAATACAGAACTGGCTCAAAGGTAGAAGACAGAGGGTGGTGGTGGAGGGTTGATTTTCAGACTGAAGGCCTGTGACCAGTGGAGTGCCACAAGGATCGGTGCTGGGTCCTCTACTTTTTGTCATTTACATAAATGATTTGGATGCGAGCATAAGAGGTACAGTTAGTAAGTTTGCAGATGACACCATAATTGGAGGTGTAGTGGACAGCGAAGAGGGTTACCTCAGATTACAACAGGATCTGGACCAGATGGGCCAGTGGGCTGAGAAGTGGCAGATGGAGTTTAATTCAGATAAATACGAGGTGAACATTTTGGGAAAGCAAATCTTAGCAGGACTTATACACACAATGGTAAGGTCCAAGAGAGTGTTGCTGAACAAAGAGACCTTTGAGTGCAGATTCATAGCTCCTTGAAAGTGGAGTCGCAGGTAGATAGGATAGTGAAGACGGCATTTGGTATGCTTTCCTTTATTGGTCAGAGTATTGAGTACAGGAGTTGGGAGGTCATGTTGTGGCTGTACAGGTCATTGGTTAGGCCACTGTTGGAATATTGCGTGCAATTCTGGTCTCCTTCCAATCGGAAAGATGTTGTGAAACTTGAAAGGGTTCAGAAAAGATTTACAAGGATGTTGCCAGGGTTGGAGGATTTGAGCTATAGGGAGAGGCTGAACAGGCTGGGGCTGTTTTCCTGGAGTGTCGGAGGCTGAGGGGTGATCCTATAGAGGTTTACAACATTATGAGGGGCATGGATAGGATAAATAGACAAAGTCATTTCCCTGGGATTGGGGAGTTCAGAACTAGAGGGCATATGTTTAGGGTGAGAGGGGAAAGATATAAAAGAGACCTAAGGGGCAACCTTTTCATGCAGAGGGTGCTACGTGTATGGAATGAGCTGGTGTGGTGGAGGCTGGTACAACTCCAACATTTAAGAGGCATCTGGATGGGTATATAAATAGGAAGGGTCTGGACGGATATGGGCCGGGTGCTGGCAGTTCGGACTAGATTGGATTGGGATATCTGGTCAACATGGACGGGTTGGACCGAAGGGTCTGTGTCCGTGCTGTACATCTCTATGACTCTATGACTCTAAATTCCCGTTTATCACTTCAGGGATTCTCTCACACATACTGTTTTTAAAAAATCATGACTGCAGAAATATTGACTCATTAATTATTAAAATCCCTCATGTAAATAGGTCAAAAGTTACCTAAGTTCAAAATCCAAACTCGAACATGAACGATATTAAAAAATATCTAAATTACAAACTTTACATCATAGTAGTGTCAATAATGCCATCTGTAACTGATGTGCAACACCCTTACGTTTATGTTCAGCTCAACTTGCAATAAAGGCTAGCACACCATTAGTCTTCTTGGTTATGTGAACTTGCATACTGATCTGTTGTGATTTACGTACAAATCCCCATGCACCTCAAAACTAATGGCGGAATCAACTGTGCAGATGGTGAATAGACTGGATATCTTTAAGTCACAGGGCAGTTTAGTAGTCTCAGATTTTGTAATGGGCCATTCTTCAAATGGTCTAATTAATTCCATGACAGAATGAAATTTGAGTCTATAGAATAGCTAATTAGCATTTCTATCTGGATATAACATTCATGTGATTTATATTGCAATGAATATGGGTTTTCAGAGGGGAGGAGTTCCTGGGAGGATACTGTAGAATCATTTTGCAAGGTTTCCTAAAATAGCTCTGAACCTAAAATGGAAATAGCTTGGGGTGCATTATTTTAGACAATCTCCAATGGTGGTCTTTAGACTTAACAATGGTTGCGAGCTTTAGCTGTGGAAGTGAGTTGTAGTTAATCTCACACGTGGAAGGGAAGAGTAATAAACATGCACATCTTGAGATCAATTAAAATCTAATTGCTCTGGGATGTTTCTGGGGATCACAGGCTGCATCTAAAAGCTCCGCTCCAACTTTTAGAGAGAAGTGTGAGGAAGGACGAGAGAAAACAGGAAGTGACTGATGTCCTTTTGCTTTCTAAAAGTAATTTTTCTGATTAAGAATTATTTCATCAGTAATAGCTTGTGACATTTTGAAGAGCACTGTCTGAACAATCATGGTCACATTGCAAGATGCAGTGAATATTCGTCTAATGTGAACATACACTGCCCTCCAACAAGATTGCTTGTAACATCAAGGTTTTTTCATTCTGAAGGAAGCTGAGTAGCTCAAGGGGGTTGGAGAGATTGACCTTTGAACTGGCAGTAAAGCTCTGACCATATATGGAAACAACTTCACTGTTAGTTGTTGCAGTGTAATTCATAATCTGTGCCAGAATTTTTTTTTGTTGCTTGTCATGTGCTGTACTCCCAGCGTACATACTGTTACCATATCAAGAAATATTTTGTTAATTTGCTTTGTTCTATTTCAGACTCAGTATTTGAGGGGAAAAAAAAATCAGTCACGAGGAACATAAGCTATTAATCATATTCTAATTCTAAAATGACTTTTATAATATAAATGGATCGCGTAGCCTTTCTTATTTAGTGAATCACTGTAAGAATACAAATCGCCTAATCCCTTTTTGTCATTTTGCCTTGTATACAAACCCAAAACAAATGACAGCAGCTACGACAAGAAAATATCTGTCATGTGGCCAATCTTTTATCCATTTTGATACAGTTCACGTTACCTCATGAGCTACAACGTTGCTCACAAATCTGTTATGTGGCACTTTATTAAGTGCTTTAAAGTCCATACACCAGGTCAAGAGCATTGTGCTCACAAACCTTCACTGTTACCTCATTAAAAAAACACAAGCAAGTTTGTTAAACATGATTTGTCCTCAACAAATCTGCATAGCCTTTCTTTAATTAATCTGCATTTGCCCAAGAGATTATGAACCCATTTTGATTTAGTGTGTTTTGATGAGTGAGATTCATGGCACACTATTGCTAACAGCAGTTTTTCTCACCCTAACTTCCCACAATTCACCTCATTAAGTGTGTATCTGGGCTGAACAGTGCCCGCCTAATGGAATTGTGCTGCTGGAGAAGTGGCAGAGTTGCTGCTGCTGGGACCTTCTGGAATTCATGCAGCTGGCACTGTATTAAAAGTGCACTTCAGGCACTGCAAGGCAGGACCTGGTTCCCCCAACACAACTGTGTACTGTTACTCCTTACTTCCTTGCCAGGGAACTGCATGGGCAGTGCAGAATAGGCCTGTGCTTTATCCTGTAGACTGATGGAGGAAGCCACATGACCTGATCCAGCCAGCCAGGATGGCAATAAGAGCCCAAATCAGTGCTGTGTCGAGGGTCAAACTGAACACTGAGCAGAGCAGGACGAGGGTTAATGATCTTCTGTGTTGCCCAAGAATGAATGCCATCATCTTGTCTCTGCTACCTCACATGCACACAGATTCACCAATTACGTCAACTCTTCCAATGCACAGGCCTCACACCAAAGCTCAGGGGCATCACCTCTCAGTATTGTACACATCATGTCTTTCAATGGCTCTCAACCAGCTCATCCTCTTGAACGATGAAACCTCTGCACTTCCGATTCACTCACTCGGGACACATTATCACCCTTCCTGCCTTCTATGTCATCGCTAACTGCTCTTCCATCTACTTCTGTCATACTCAGCCCCTCCCTTTATCTTATTGCAGGAAACACTGTCCCACAACCAAGCGAGGGCTAAAACCTGAAGGTAGGAGAGGACGGAGTCACAGACATAAAAGTGCTCACAAATTAATGTAGAAAATACTTGAATTGGCCAGAGGAGAATGCGGCTGTTCATGTGGGGAGTGGAGACCGCAAAGGGCAGCAAAGCCAATTAGCTTCATTGTGCAGCTCCCCCAATGTGCCAGTGTGATTTCATCGTTAATCTGCACATCTCTTACATAACTAATCTCCTTTTCTGTTGACACTAGCAGCACCCAGCAAACCTTCATTCTGAGGAAACTTACACCAGAGACACTCAGCTCCACCTCCAACTTCACGTCTGAGGAAGAAGCCATAGGCCCCCGAGAGGTAGCACTGGCAAGGCTTTCTTTTGCACCACGCTCCTGCTCAGAGACTTCCACCTTGGGGTGGTTTCACTTCCTAGATTAGACTCATGGACCCAATCTGGTGAGCACTTGCCCACCACATCCTCCAGAACTGGCCAAGGAAGTAGTGCCCTAGTCTCTTTCACTCACAGAACGGTCAGGAACCAGACACCCACTCAGTTCCAGGCAGAAGGCAATCCCACAGTGTTGGCCATTAATGACTTTGTCAAATTGCACAGAGAAGCACAGGAACATCTATTAGGTTTGTCAGAGACTTTGACAGTAATCTTGAGAGGATGAAGTATGTACCTTGGGAAAAAAATAACCGGGTCCACAAGTCTTTTGCACTAAGTAGGGTCTGTCCAGTACATCAGCAACAGAAGGTTACTCAATGAAAGGAAGTTCAAAACCAGCTCATACATCCTGGAAGGGGCTTTTGTGATAGTGCAAACTTCAGAATTTTAAGAACTGTTCATAGATTGAAAGAATCAGCAATAACTCTGTCTGGAAAAAAACTGTGAAGGGCCAAGGACAAACTTATACAGGAATTGAAAGCAATTAACTATCTCTGGGAAAAGAAGGAGTCAAGGTTACATAAACAAAACTGTTTTAACAACTGCTTGATAACTGGCTGCCTAATGCCACAAGGACAAATGATTGCCCTGTAGAAGAAGTTAATTACAGGAAACTCCTGCCTTCAAACAGACGGTCAATGCCAAGTGTGATAAGCAACAGGGAAGTTACTTCTGATAATAAGACAAGCTGCAGACTTGATGGTTCCAGAGGAGTCATCAATATTGTGTTAAAAATCATGCAACACCAGATTATAGATGAACAGGTTTAATTGGAAGCACTAGCTTTCTGAGCGCTGCTCCTTCATCAGTTAGTTGAAGAAAATTCAGTAACAATATGGGCCTGTAGGAAGTGCAATCCTCTGGGCCTTTTCCCTTCTTGAGAATAAGTGAAATATTTGCTTCTCTCAGACTGGATGGGAGGTTGTGCTGACTGTACGACTGGTTGTACATATCCAACAGTAGCCCAGACAGCATGTCTATAAACCCCTTGTAAAACTCAGTTTGAAGTCCATCTGGGCTGGGCACTTTACCACTCTGGAGCTGCCTCACCACCTCCTGTACTTCCTGTATTGTCAGGGGGACATTCAGAAAGGACGCCTGCTCTGAAGTTGCACCTGAAAGGTCCAGGGTCTTAAAAAAAGATTCCATCTTCATCAGTTTGTTCTCACAGCCCTCCAACCAGTCCAGCTCAGGATAGAACTTCTGAAATGCAGCGTTACTCTTTATGGCATTGAAAGTAAGAGTACCAGCACTCTCTCTGATGGATGTGACAGATTGTGGGGCATTCTTCTTTCTGGCCAGGTCCACTAGATATCTACCCAGTTTATCACCGTACTCAAATAACCTCTGTTTTGTAAAGGAGATTTCCCTCCTTGCTGTCTGGGTGAGTGCAGCATTGAAAGTAGCCCTGAGGGCTGTAATCCACTGTAATTTGGTTCCAGACGGTTTGTCAAAGTATGCTCCCTCAGCTGCCTTCAGCCGGGCCTTGAGCAAACGCTGCTGCTCTCTCCTCTGCCACTTCCGAATCGCAGAGTAAGAAATAATCAACCCCCATGCACAGGCCTTGGCAGTCTCCCAGAGCATTGATGGATTACTATCCATCCCCAAAATTAATGTCCCAAAAGATTTTAAATTCCAGTGAAAAATACTCTACAAACTTGCTATCCTTCCAGAGGAAAGGGTCCATGTGGCAGTGCTGGGAGCCTGTCCCGTTACCACTAGCCTTGACCTCCATGTACACTGCCACATAATCGAAAATGGCTATGTTCCCTATTCTGCAAGACAGCACCGAATTCAAAAAGGTCAAAGGGAGCAAAACATGTCAATCCTGATATAGCACTTATGTAGCCTAGAGAAAAATGTGAAATCCCTACCATCAGGGTGAAGACACTTCCACAAATCCACCAACCCCAGCTCCTTGTTCAGGTCCAACAACTGCCTGGATTGTGGGGATATACTTGCAACAACAAAGAACAAAGAAAATTTACAGCCCAGGAACAGGCCTTTCAACCCTCCAAGCCTGTGCCGATCTAAATACACTGTCAAACCTATCGCCCAATTCCTAAGGATCTGTATCCGTCTGCTGAATCTTAGGAGGATTTATACACTTAATGGTAAGGTCTTAGTGTTCCTGAACAAAGTGCAGGTTCATAGCTCCTTGAAAGTGGAGTTGCAGGTAGATAGGATAATGAAGAAGGCGTTTGTATACTTGCCTTTATTGGTCAGAGTATTGAGTACAGGAGTTGGGAGGTCATGTTGCGGCTGTACAGGACATTGGTTAGGCCACTGTTGAAATATTGCGTGCAATTTTGGTCTCCCTCCTATTGAATAGATGTTGTGAAATTTGAAAGAGTTCAGAAAAGATTTACAAGGATGTTGCCAGCGTTGGCAGATTTGAGCTATCAGGAGAGGTTGAATAGGCTAGGGCTGTTTTCCCTGGAGCATCGGAGGTTGAGAGGTGACCTTATGGAGACTTATAAACTCATGAGGGGCATGGATAGGGTAAATAGACAACGTCTTTTCCCTGGGGTGGGGGAGTCCAGAACTAGAGGACATAGGTTTAGAGTGAGAGGGGAAAGATATGAAAGAGACCTAAGGGGTAACTTTGTCACGCAGAGGGTGATACATGTATGGAATTAACTTCCGGAGGAAGTGGTGGAGACTGGTACAATTGCAACATTTAAAAGGCATCTGGATGGATACATGAATAGGAAGGATTTAGAGGGGTATGAGCTGGGTGCTGGCAGGTGAGACTTGATTGGGCTGGGATATCTGGTCGGCATATATGAGTTGGACTGAAGGGTTTGTTTCCATAGTGTACATATCTATGACTCTATAAATCTACTCATGCATCTGTCCAGATGCATCTTAAATGAATCTACCGTGCCTGCCTCTACTACCTCTACTGGCACTGCGTTCCAGGCACCTACCACCCTCTGTGTAAAGTACTTGCTGTGTGTATCCCCCTTAAACCTTTCACCTCTCACTTTGAACGCGTGACCTCTGTTATTGAATCCCTCAGCCTGGGAAAAAACCTATCTCTATCCACCCTGTCTATACCCTTCATGATTTTGTAGACCTCAATCGGGTCCCCCCTCAATTCCCTTTTTTCTAACGAAAACAATCCTAACCTACTCAACCTCTCTTCATACCTAGCAGTTTTCATATCAGGCAACATCCTCATAATATATCTCTACACCCTCCCCATCGACCAGAACAGTACACAGTATTCTAAATGCGGCCGAACCAAAGTCTTATACAATTTTAACATGATTTGCCAGTTCTTATACTCAATGCCCCATCCGATGAAGGCAACCATACCATTTAGCTTCTTGGCCACTCTATCCACCTGTGCAGCCACCTTCAGGGTACAATGGATTTGAACTCCCAGATCTCTCTGCTCATCAACTTTTCCCAAGTCTCTTCTGTTTACAATATAGTTGGCTCTAGAATTAGACTCCCCAAAATGCATCACCTCACATTTGCCCAGATTGAACTCCATCTGCCACTTCTCTGCCCAACTCTCCAGCCTGTCTATATTCCCTTGCATTCTTTGATAGTCCCCTATGCTTTCTGCTACTCCACCAATCTTCGTATCATCAGCAAACTTACTGCTCAGACCACCAATGCCCTCTTCTGAGATCATTTATGTATATTACAAACAACAGTGGCCCCAACACTGACCCCTGTGGAGCACCACTGGTCACCTTTCTCTATTTCGAGAAACTCCCTTCAACTACTACTCTCTGTCTTCTGTTGCTCAATCAGTTCTTTATCCCCCTAGCTAGAACACTCTGCACACCATGTGACTTCACTTTCTCCATTAGTCTACTATGAGGAACCTTATCAAACGCCTTACTAAAGTCCATGTATATGACATCTACAGCCCTTCCTTCATCATTCAACTTGGCCACTTCCTCAAATAACTCTATTACGTTGGTAAGGCACAACCTCTGCCACACAAAACCATGTTTTATCAGGCTCACTGGTCTGTAGTTACTTGGAATATCCCTACTACACTTCTTGCACAGGTGGACAACATGAGCAACCCTCCAGTCCTCCGGCACCTCACCTGTATTTAAGGATGCTACAAAGTTATCTGTCAGGGCCCCAGCTATTTCTTCTCTCACCTCCCTCAGCAACCTGGAATAGATCCCATCTGGTCCTGGGGATTTGTCCACCTCAATATCCTTTAGCCTACCAACACATCCTCCCTTCTTATATCAATGTGATCCAGAGTAAACAAACTTCTATCTCTAATCTCAACATTCATTATGTCCCTTTCCTCAGTGAACAATGATGCAAAGTAACTACTAAGAATCTCACCCATTTGCTCAGGCTCGACACACAACCTTCCTTGCTTATCCTCTAGTCGACCAACCCTTTCTCTAGTTACCCTCTTGCTTCTATATATTAATAAAAGGCCTTGGGATTCTCCTTAATCCTACTCGCTAAAGTTATTTTATGACCCCTTATAGCCCGCTTGATTCCTCACTGAAGATTGGTCCTATTCTCCCGATATTCCTCCAAAGACTGTTCTGTTCTTAGCTGCCTGGACCTTATATACACTTCCCTTTTCCTCCTGGCTAGTCGCACATTTTCTCCTATCATCCATGGTTCACAAATCTTACTTTTCCCATCCCTTGTTTTCAAAGGGACATGCCTATCCTGCACTATCTTCAACCTAACTTTGAAAGCCTCCCACATATCAACATTACCCACGATACTCCTTGCATCAAAGCATATGCACTTCAGACCACTAGTTCCTTTGCATTCATCTTCTCTCTGCCTACTCTTCTCCTTGGTAATGCTGACTTTATGATCCTGTTCCTTACAGTCTGTATTTCTATCTCACTGTCTACTAGTCTTCTTTTTAGGTTCCCAGCCCCCTACCATATTAGTTTAAACCCTCCCCAACAACAGTAGCAAAAACTCCCCCAAAGACATTAGTTTCAGTCTAGTTCAGGCGTAGACCATTCAATTTATAATAGGCCCACCTTCCCCAGAACCAATCCCAATGTCCCACAAATCTGAACCCCTCCCTTCTACACAACCCCTCAAGCCACGTGTACGTCCTGCCTATTCTTTCATTTCTACCCTGGTTAGCATGTGGCATTGGTAGCAATCCCGAGATCACTACCTATGAGGTTCTCCTCTTAAACTTCTCTCCTAGCTCCCTGAATTCTGCTTTCAGGACCTCATCTCATTTCTTACTTATATCATTGGTGTCTATACATTGGCTGGCTGTTCACCCTCTCCATTCAGAATGCTCTGCAGCCAATCAGTGGCATCCCTGACTCGAGCACCTGGGAGGCAACATACCATCCAGGGGTCTTGTCTTTGACCACAGAACTGTCTTTCTACTCCCTTTACAATAGAATCTCTCGCCCTACTGAACAGCAGAGCCCGCCACGGTGCCATGATTCTGGCAACTGCTGCCCTGCCCGAGTGAGCTATCTCCTCCAATAGTACCCAAAATGGTATACATGTTTTGGAGGGAGATGACCGCAGAGACCACCTGCACTGCCTTCCTACTCTTTCTCTGCCTTTTGGTGACCCATTCACTGTCTACCTAGCAATTCTAATCTGCAGTGTGACCAACTCACTAAACATGGCCTCAGCATCGCAGATGCTCCACAGTGAGTCCATCCGCAGCTCCAGAGCCGTCATGTGGACAAACAAGAGCTGCAGCTGGACACACTTCTTCCAAGTGTAAGAGTCAGGAATGTCAGCCACGTCCCTGAGCTCCCACATCAAGCAAGAGGCACATGCCATGGATCTGAGGTCCCCTGCCATTATAAGCCTTAGCTTTATGTCAACTAACTAATAAGAAACACTTAAATATATAAAAGAAAAGACAAAATCCTTACCTTACAGAGTCCTTTTCTTCTGGTTAGAGGAAAGGGTGAAGTGGGAGGGAGATACTACATGTGTTGTATCTTGGGTTTAGCCACTGCCCAAATATATACTATGTTCTTACCTTTCTGACAAGTTCTTGGTCCCAGCGTCACCTCCACTCTGCCTCCTGCTGCTCTCAGACAGGAAAAAGCCCCCTAAGCATTCTGTCCACTTTGGGGTCAATAAGTTGGTTAAAGTTATAATTGTATGATGCACCCCAAGGGCCATCAACCTGGAAAGTGCATCCATTAAAAATTTGAGGGTATGTGCCAGGGGCAATATACATTCAAAATCCAATACCATGTATTAACGCTTTAAGAATCATAAACCGTCCATATTCATCTTAATTTGGTCTAACAGTTGAAAGAGGAGATTCTTCTGGATGAGTACAGCAACTCCTCTACTTTCCAAATTAAAGGCTGAGAAAAACACCCGTCCGAACCCTCCTTGCTGTAACTTTAAGTGCTCCTTATCGGTTAGATGTGTTTCCTGCAACAAGACTACATCGACCCTTTCTCTCCTAAGGTTTGAAAGTATCTTTTTTCTCTTAATTGGTGAATGACTCCCCTTAATGTTCCAAGTGCACCATTTAAATGAATGGTTAGCTATAGCTGTCCGAAACATCTGTGACCCCCCAGGAGGAAGAACCCCACTCAGTGCACTGAGTGGAAACAGTAAACAGTTTGTATAAATTTAAAAATACAACTGCCAAAACTACCCAATCAAAACATCTAACAACTACTTCTATAACACACCAACATATAATACAAATGAAAGGAGACTTTCCCCCTTGCCCACAGGGGGCGCTCATACTACCCATTAACCCCTCCATGGCTCCTTCTACCTGAAGCTGTGCTCTAGCCCCAGACAACACAGAGGAAGAAAAAGTTACATGCATCTTATTAGAAGAAAGTTAAAAGTGGGCATTCAACCTGTCCTACCCATATTTTAATCCGAGGCAGTCCTGGCAGAGAAACTGCTACCACTCCCCTCCTTCCCATACCAAGGGAGAGAAATGAAAAGGAAATGATGAGGCAAAAAAAGAAGGATAACAGGAAGGGAGAGAGAAGAGGAAGAAAAAGAAAATACAATTAGGCCTCCCGTATATATTAAAAGGAACACCAACAACCAGGTAAACCAGACAAACTACAAAGTAAACATTATTGCCCATACTATTCGAGCCAGCCAGTTTATCTTAAAATATTCAGGAAGTCCTTTGCCATTTCCGGTGAATCAAAATTGAATGTGGATCCTCCGTGACTGAAAAGTAATATTGCTGGATATCTTATAGAGTACTGGATATTCGAGTCCCACAGCCATCTTTTTACCTCATCAAAGGCCTTCCTCTTGTGAATCACGACCAGAGAAAACTTTTGCAAAAGGATAATTCATGACCCTTTGTGTATAAGTGCTTCCAGCATCATTTGTTTATCTCTATAATGCTGGATTCGTCCCAGGTGGGGGTGCTGGTCCGATCCAGGCCTGCGCACTGCGACCTGGTGGGCCCACTTGACCTGCACCCACCCTACCTCGACGTCCAGCTTCAAAACCTGCAGGAGCCTCCTCCCGTTCCGGCAGCCCCAGCAGACGGATGTTCTTCCGACAGCCTCGATTTTCAAGGTCATCGACATGCTCTTCCAAAACCTGTACCCATCTTTCCAAGGCTTGGACCAGACCCCCCAAGGATTCTGCCGTGGTTTCAGAACCCACGGTCAGCTGCTTCACCTCCATAACGTACTGCCCGAGACACTAAATCTCCTGGTCGTGCATCGGCAGCTTGACCGAGATCAGATCGAGCATGGTCCGGGTCTCCTCCATTGCTGAATCGATCTTCTCTCAGTGTTTAAAAACTCTGAGACCAGGCTCTGCTCCATGGGTAAGTCTCCTGGGGAGATTGCGGACCCCGACACCGGGCATGCGGGCATGTTGGTTACCGCAGGGGAGATCCCTGCTTGTTGTGATCCTCGTGGTCCCTTCCCTTTAGTCATTTTTCTAAGTATTTTAAATTAGCACTGAACAAGGGGTCCAAAACTGACAATTTCTACCACGGTGGGTAATAAAGGGAGGGTGAGTGCACCACTTTGTTTGGGTTCTGGCGCGGAGCTCAGCGGGGCAGACTTACTGGATTGCCATCATCCTAAATCCCCTTCCAGGATTTTGACCCAGTGACAGTGAAAAAAACAGTGATATATTTCCAAGCCAGGATTGGAACTTGAAGTTCCCATGTACTTGCTGTATCATGTAACTTTTAATCACAGCGTATTTTCTTTATTGCTGGGGGTGAAAGTTCGCCACCTTCAAGGGAGTAGCACCAAAATCAGAATTTTGTAGAAAACAATTATATTTCAGATTTTAACAATCTCAGTACACCCCAAAGTATTCTACAGCTAATAACTTACATTTAAAGTGCATTCACTCTTGTAATGTAGGAAATTTAGTGGCCAATTCGTCCTCAGCAAACTCCTCAAACAGCAATAGGTTAGATTCCCTACAGTGTGGAAACAGGACCTTCAGCCCAACCAGTCCACACCGACCCTACGAAGAGTAACCCACCCAGACCCATTTCCCTCTGAATGATGCACCTAACACAATTTAGCATGGCCAATTCACCTGACCGGCACATCTTTGGACTGTGGGAGGAATCCCACGCAGACACAGGGAGAATGTGCAAACTCCGCACAGACAATCACTCAAAGCTACAATCGAACCTGGGACCCTGGCGCTGTGAGGCAGCAGTGCTAACCACTAAGCCACTGTGCCACCCAATGACCAGACAATCTGTTTTCAGTTTAAGGGTTAAACATTTGTCAGAACACAATGGAAGACATGCTGGATCTTCAACATGGTGCTATGGGATCTTTTACATGCCGCTAAGAAAGCAGATAGGGATTTGTTTAAACATCATATTGGACAGCTTGCCCTTCCAATATTGGGACACTCAGTGAGTCTCAGTGTAGATTTTTATATAGCAGGTTCTGAAATAGGGCTTGAACTCACAATCTCTGACTGAGCAGCCAACAGTGATACTGACTGAGCCATGGCTGGCACTGAACCAACACTCTACCAAGTCACATTCGAATTATCTGTGCCTTTGTGTGGTTTTAATAGCTACAGTGTGAGTGGAGATGTGAGGCTTTTTCATCATATGATTTGTAGTAAATAATCTCTATTAAGTTTGTTGTTTCATACATTATAATGAACTGCTTTGATGTTGCTGATATCCTCCAGTTCCTTGGAATTTACTTAAAGTTCACTTCGGAAATACAAGGTTAGCTTACATTCAACCCAACATTTTTTATATCAGAGTGGTGCTGGAAAAGCACAGCAGGTCAGGCAGCATCTGAGGAGCAGGAAAATTGACATTTCAGGCAAAACCCCTTCATCAGGAATAGAGGCAAGAAGCCTCCAGGGTGGAGAGATAAATTCAACCCAACAGATGACTCAAAGCTGAAGTGTAAATGAGGTTCCAGTAGCTATTTAACAATTTGATAATTGTGTAGTTTAATACCAAAATTACAGGATTTCTTAACAGACACAGAACCTTTCCAATGAATTTGAGAAAGTGGATTCTGAAGTGTAGAAGGTTTGACAATTGCAGTTGTGTGCTTTAATCTGTTTCTTTTATCTTTCATTTTCTCAAACGGCAAAATCTTGAAATGCTGTTTAAAATGCAAAGTGAAGTCCAATAGCATCTCGTATAATTGCATCTCAGTAACTGAAGATATTTTACAAAACCATCAGAAATCTTGATTTGGAGATGCCGGTGTTGGACTGGGGTGTACAAAGTTAAAAATCACACAACACCAGGTTATAGTCCAACAGGTTTAATTGGAAGCACACTAGCTTTCGGAGCGATGCTCCTTCATCAGGTGATTGTGAAGGGCTATAACCTGGTGTTGTGTGATTTTTAAATCAGAAATCTTATCATCAAATCTATAGTTGTTTAACTTGAGATGTTAGATTTATAAATACCAAATTTGACATTTTCAAATACAAAGTGCACATCTGCAGTGAAATCACACTCTGAAGCCATGCTTTGCTTTTTGCATTGTTTAATTTGCTTTGACAGGCATAACATGGGGACTAGTGCCGCACCCTGAGGCACTGTACATGAGTTAATAGCTACTTCTAATGAGATGTTTCCTCTGTTACACAAAGCCTTGATAAGACAAACTGTGTTTCAAATTGCAAAATATAAGATACCATGCTTTGTCTCAAGTTTAAAATCACACAACACCAGGTTATAGTCCAACAGGTTTATTCGGAAGCATGCTAGCTTTCGGAGCGCTGCTCCTTCATCAGGTGGTTATGAAGTATTGAAGATTTTCACGCCATAAAAACTGACTTAAATGCTCCCATAGGCAAGCATGAGCCTCTGAAATGCAGATAGTAAAGGTTTAAAGTTCACGTTTTAACAGGTACGTGATGCACAGATGTGTTGGTATTTTCTTTGGACTTTGAGTTCTGACAAAATGCAGGGGGCTGTGGTGGGGAAATGGATGTTGAGAGATCCAGGAAAAAGGTAAATCTGGAAACATCACTACAATGTCAATTTTGGTTATGACTGAATTTATAAAATTAATTGACATTTTTAATCACATCATGCTGTAGAGCCAATAAAATCTATGCAAGTATTGTGAATATTCAAGTAAGTTACTTATTTGTCAAAACTAAATTCTTTGTGTTTTAACAATACCAGGATAATATTGTTCCAACAGATGTATACTGCCAGATTCCCTCACTAATGTTTCTTTATCTTCAGATGGATTTGAAAACTAACCTTGGCACAGCGATTGTTTGTTGCTGGATGTGGCTGGGTCTAGTTCACTCAGGTAACACCTTCTAAACAAATAAGGTTTAATCCCTGCACATTTAACACACACAAGGCTGATTCACACAGTGTCACACTCATGCCTCTACATCAGGTTAAAATAAAACACCCAAAGCCGAACCCAAGCCCATGATTAAGATTGGTAGCTTTAACATGGCAGTGTAGGATATGCAGTCTTTCAGATGTGATGTAGATTAAATTGCAGTCAAAGAGTGTGGTGCTAGAAAAGCAGAGATGGTCAGGGCAGCATCAGAGGGGCAGGAGAATTGATGTTTCGGGCATAAGTTGATAAAGTGTTTATGCTCAAAATATCGACTCTCCTGCTCCTCGGATGCTCCTGACTGGCTGTGCTTTTCCAGCCCACACTCTTCGATTCTGATCTTTAGCATCTGCAGTCCTCACTTTTTCCTAGATTAAATTGCAGTCTGGATGCTCTTTGAATTAAGAACAGAGACAGCTTTTTGGTGTCAGTACCAGCAATATCCTTTATCTGATAAAATCAAAAAGATTTGTTAGTTCCATTGTAGGTACTGGGACTTCACAGAACCACAGAACAGAAGGAGGCTTTTCAGCCACGTCTGGGGTGACTTTGCAGCGATAAGTTATCTAGTACGACTCCCCTGCCTTCTACCTATAGCCCTGTATATTCATTCCTTCCAGATAGTAAATCATTTCCATTTTGGGTGTCTTAATTGAGCCTGTCTCCATCACAATCTCAGGCAGCATATTCCAGGTCCTAATCTCTCACTGTAAAAGATATCTTTTTCCCGAATGTCATCATTATTTCTTCTGTCAATGACCACTTGTGTTCTCAAGTCTTCCACTAATGGGAACAATATTTTCCCTATCTGGTCCAAATCCATTATGATTTTCATTATGTCCCCTTAACCTGCTATTTCTCCAAGGACAGTATCCTAACCTCTCCGATCTATCTACTTAGCTGAAGCAGACTTACTTTGAATCTGTATTAGTAATAAAGTGGCTGTGTAGTGTTTTAATAAGGTGGTATAGAAATGCTGTTTCTCTTTTCATAGAATCCCTACAGTGTGGAAACAAGCCATAAGTCCACACCGACCCTCTGTACAGTATCCAACCCAGACCCATTCCCCTACCCTATCACTCTACAGTTACCCCTGACTAATGCACCTAACCAAAACATTCCTGAACGCTATGGACAATTTAGCATAGCCAATTCACCTAAGCTGCACATCTTTAGATTGTGTGAGGAAACCAGAGCACCTGGAGGAAACCCACACAGACACAGGAAGAACGTGCAAACTCCACACAGACAGTCGCCTGAGGCTTGAATCAAACCCGGTCCCTAGCGCTGTGAGGCAACAATGCTAACCACTGAGCCACCGTGCCATGCTCAAACAGGCATTAAAAAATGTTTCTATATTTCCCAAAAATCTGACTATTTTTGCAATAGTTCAGGTGGTTAGAAATCTAGTTCAGAAATGAGATGAACTTAGGGGTTTCAAGAGCACATGTCATTTGAATTTATTTGCTTCAGCAGGGTCATGTTTTAATGTCACGTGTACTCAAGTACAGGGATACACAAGTACAGTGAAAGGTTTACCATGTCGCTGTTACCGATGCCATCTTAGGTACAAAGACATCAAGGGACAAAACCTGAGATAGAAAGAAGAGAAAAAAAGTTTAAAGTTCAAATTTACAGCCTTTCTTAAGTGCTTAGTCATGCTGGCCTCACAATCCCCACACGGGCTCCAAATTCTCCATCTTGCAGTCCTCAACCACATTGTGCACACTCTCCTCAAGGGGGCTCCCTCTCCCCATGGGGGCTCCCTCTCCCTGCACTGGCTCCCTCTCCTCATGTGGGCTCCCTCTCCTCATGTGGGCTCCCTCTCCTCATGTGGGCTCCCTCTCCTCATGGGCACTCCCTCTCCCTGCACTGGCTCCCTCTCCTCATGTGGGCTCCCTCTCCTCATGTGGGCTCCCTCTCCTCATGTGGGCTCCCTCTCCTCATGGGCACTCCCTCTCCCTGCATTGGCCCCCTCTCCTCAAGGGGGCCCCCTCTCCTCAAGTGGGCTCCCTCTCCCTGTGCTGGCTCCCTCTCCCCATGGGGGCTCCCTCTCCATGCACTGGCCCCCTCTCCCTGCGCTGGCTCCCTCTCCTCATGTGGGCTCCCTCTCCCTGCACTGGCCCCCTCTCCTCAAGGGGGCTCCCTCTCCTCATGTGGGCTCCCTCTCCTCATGTGGGCTCCCTCTCCCCATGGGGGCTCCCTCTCCCTGCACTGGCCCCCTCTCCCTGCGCTGGCTTCCTCTCCCTGCACTGGCCCCCTCTCCTCAAAGAGGCCCCCTCTCCTCATGTGGGCTCCTTCCCTGCGCTGGCTCCCTCTCCCTGCACTGGCCCCCTCTCCTCACGGGGGCCCCCTCTCCTCATGTGGGCTCCTTCTCCCTGCACTGGCCCCCTCTCCCTGCGGGTGCTCCCTTTCCCTGTGCTGACTTGGTGATACCTCAGATACTGAGAGACCTCGGGCCTGTCGTGGCTTCAGTATCAGTTGCTAATAATCTACATTTATAAAGAGCAATTTTATCAATGCTGACCAAAACTGGGCAGATGAGATCTCTCGAAAGCTGCACGAAGCAATATTTTCACACTATTTTCACAAACATGTAACCGCTTTAGGCCTGAAATTAATTATCAGAAAACAAACTTGTTTTTATTCCTCTGGATTTCCTTTTGAGCTTCACTTCTTATTTCCCCTCTGTTAAAGTAGGTAATGTGACGAGATTACAACATATTGTGGGTTCCACCAGAGGGGGCCATGTCTCAGCCTAAGAGGAAAATTTTGAAAATTGAAATAAAATCTTAAGGGTTTGCTGAGGGCATAGAAAAGGACTTTCCAAAGGTGAATCCTGATACCCCACTTATCCAGGCACCAACAGCACTATTTTCCGTGCTTGACAAATTAGATTACCCTTTAATGCTTTACTAGTGACGCTGAGAGCGAACAGAGACGTTACTGAGTGCTTTTTTGCCTGAGCCAGTATATTTACAGGGTCACTGACACAGATCACATTGGTTATAAGTAGTGGGATCATTGACCTGTGGAGTTTAGTCCCAAGGTAACTACAATGTACAATTTAAGACATACCTGGCCATATCCAATTCACAGGAATTTAATTAATCTATTCTGGTTTAAATTATGAATTTTGGAGATACCTTCTCGCCAAGTTAAGTATTTGATTTGCACCTTTTCTGGCATTAATTACTACAGATACATTACAGTGGTCTTCCATTTTTTATTACAGATGGCAGGGTGTGTTTAGAAGCCAATGCAGAATCATGTGAGGAATGTATACAAGCCGGACAAAATTGCGGATGGTGTTCACAAGTTGTAAGTTAGCAATGTTTGAAATAGAAGGCAGTTCCACCTGCTGCTGATGGCTGGAGTTTTCCAATTTATAAAGAACACTAAGGCTGTGGATGGTAACATTGCTTTCAGAAGCACAAATATCCCATGTCATAAACTCCACTGCTACAAACAGTTACAATCCCAGGCCAGACTGCCTACATTTTGTCATCATCTGACTGGGACCTAAAAGTATGAGATCCCACTAACGTACCATTAGAGTAAGGAGGTGTTAGAGTAACTGTGGTTGAGCACTCAGCAGAACTAATTAAAAAGCAGAAGTGGTCAAGAGAGATTCCATAGATTTTTTTTAGCAACCACTCAGCCAGTACTGACACTGCAGGTTATCAAAACTTATTGAAACTTTGTCTCCTCTACAAACAATTCCAATTCTTCACTTCTGAAGACCTCATTTTAGAGCATCCTTAAAAGCCACTCCATCACAGACTACCTCAATGATTGCTCACGTCCTCATAGTTTGCTATCCTTTCCTGGGACCACACTCCCTCAGATTCTACAGCTGCCCTCTAGCCCCTAATTACTTGCACAATTTCAGCTTGTCCACAGACAGCTAGCTTCACCAAGTTGGTATTGCCCCTGGGTGTGGAGCACAGTTAGAATTGGGACTTCAGCATTGTTGGACCACAGCTGAGCAAGACAAAGTGAATTATTGACTGACTATAATTGGAAACTTGAGTTGAAGTGGAAATTTAGTGTGAAGGTGGGGGGCTGAGCTAGGGTTTACTGCAGGAAATATGCATTCCAGAGTTAGAAGTAAGTGGGAGAGGATAAAATGTGAGGATCAAGTGGTTGTCTTGCAGTGAGTCCAGCATTGGAGCCGCATAACAAACTCCAGCATGATACAAGTGCAAGGAAAGAGTCTGATTGGTGAATAGGGTTGGCGAAGATTTCAAGTTGTTGAAGTGAAAGTCAGGTCTTCAATTTGTTTAGGACTCTAGTGTTTTTTTCGAGGAGAAAGTAAGGACTGCAGATGCTGGAGATCAGAGCTGAAAATGTGTTGCTGGAAAAGCGCAGCAGGTCAGGCAGCATCCAAGGAACAGGAGAATCGATGTTTCGGGCATCAGCCCTTCTTCAGGAATGAGGAAAGTGTGTCCAGCAGGCTAAGATAAAAGGTAGGGAGGAGGGACTTGGGGGAGGGGCGTTGGGAATGCGATAGGTGGAGGGAGGTCAAGGTGAGGGTGATAGGCCGGAGTGGGGTGGGGGCGGAGAGGTCAGGAAGAAGATTGCAGGTTAGGAAGGCGGTGCTGAGTTCGAGGGATTTGACTGAGACAAGGTGGGGGAGGGGAAATGAGGAAACTGGAGAAATCTGAGTTCATCCCTTGTGTTTGGAGGGTTCCCAGGTGGAAGATGAGGCGCTCTTCCTCCAACTGTCGTGTTGCCATGGTCTGGCGATGGAGGAGTCCAAGGACCTGCATGTCCTTGGTGGAGTGGGGGGGGGAAGTTGAAGTGTTGGGCTACGGGGTGGTTGGGTTGGTTGGTCCGGGTGTCCCAGAGGTGTTCTCTGAAACGTTCCGCAATTAGGCGGCCTGTCTCCCCAATATAGAGGAGGCCACATCAGGTGCAGCGGATGCAATAGATGATGTGTGTGGAGGTGCAGGTGAATTTGTGGCGGATATGGAAGTGTCCCTTGCGGCCTTGGAGGGAAGTAAGGGGGGAGGTGTAGGCGCAAGTTTTGCATTTCTTGCGGTTTCAGGGGAAGGTGCCAGGAGTGGAGGTTGGGTTGGTGGGGGGTGTGGACCTGACGAGGGAGTCACAGAGGGAGTGGTCTTTTTGGAATGCTGATCGGGGAGGGGAGGGAAATATGTCCCTGGTGGTGGGGTCCGTTTGGAGGTGGCGGAAATGATGGCAGATGATATGCTGGACATGGAGGTTAGTGGGGTGGTAGGTGAGGACCTGTGGCATTCTGTCCTGGTGGCAGTTGGAGGGGCGGGGCTCAAGGGCAGAGGAGCGGGAAGTGGAAGAGATGCGGTGGAGGGCATCGTCGACTACGTCTGGGGGGAAATTGCGGTCCTTGAAGAAGGAGGCCATCTGGGTGGTACGGTTTTGGAACTGGTCCTCCTGGGAGCAGATGCGGCAGAGACGAAGGAATTGAGAATATGGGATGGCGTTTTTACAGGGGGCAGGGTAGGAGGAGATGTAGTCTAGGTAGCTGTGGGAGTTGGTCGGTTTATAGTAAATGTCCACTTTCATGTCTGCCACAAATTCACCTGCACCTCCACGCACATCATCTATTGCATCCGCTGCACCCGATGTGGCCTCCTCTATACTGGGGAGACAGGCCGCCTACTTGCGGAACATTTCAGAGAACACCTCTGGGACACCTGGACCAACCAACCCAACCACCCCGTAGCCCAACACTTCAATTACCCCTCCCACTCCATCAAGGACATGCAGGTCCTTGGACTCCTCCATCGCCAGACCATGGCAACACGACAGTTGGAGGAAGAGCGCCTCATCTTCCACCTGGGAACCCTCCAAACACAAGGGATGAAGTCAGATTTCTCCAGTTTCCTCATTTCCCCTCCCCCCCACCTTGTCTCAGTCAAATCCCTCGAACTCAGCACCGCCTTCCTAACCTGCAATCTTCTTCCTGACCTCTCTGCCCCCACCCCACTCTGGCCTATCACCCTCACCTTGACCTCCCTCCACCTATTGCATTCCCAATGCCCCTCCCCCAAGTCCCTCCTCCCTACCTTTTATCTTAGCCTGCTGGACACACTTTCCTCATTCCTGAAGAAGGGCTGATGCCCGAAACATCGATTCTCCTGCTCCTTGGATGCTGCCTGACCTGCTGCGCTTTTCCAGCAACACATTTTCAGCTCTAGTGTTTTTTTCCCTTCTTACGAAAATGACTCGAGTATTAGATTGATCCTGGTGAATTTTTATTTCTCTTTAGTTAATAAAAACAATATGTCAGTACAGTGTTGTATAAAAGCCAAGGAATCTTGAGTAATTAATATATAAGCTGAATCAAGTGTGAGAGTGAAGGCAGGATAGGTGACGTGTCATTGCTGCAACATGCGGAAGCTACTGAACTCCAACATGATTCAGAGCGAACACATCTGCAGTTAGTGTTTGCAGCTGAAGGATCTTTGGACCTGAGTAGTGGAGCTGGAGTCTGAGTGTCAGACATTATGTCACACTAGGGAAGAGGAAAGATACCTGGGCATTTGCTCCAGAAGGAGGTCATACTTCTCAGACTAAGTACTTTTAAATCGGTCTGTGATCAGGGACAGGAGGGTGTGGTGAGGCAGGTCTGAGGGCGTAGGGGGTTCAAATTGAGGACCCTCCACCCCTGCAATTATCCAACAGTTACAAGCCTCTTACAAGCTGTGTGAGCGAGAGTAGGCACTGCAGGGAGGGTGACCATGGCACTTTGGTACAGGGAGCCATTCAAGTGGGGGAAGGAAATAGGAAAGTAGTTGAGGTAGGCTGTAGTGTGATAAGAGGAAATAGGTAGTGTTCTCTGCAGCCATGAGCAGGAGTCCTGAAGTCTGTGTTGCCTGTCTGGTACCAGTGTTAAGGATAGCTCCTTGGGGCTGTGGAAGAACTCAGAGAGGGAGGTGAGAGAGAGAACCAGTAGCTGTTGTCCATGATGGTACCAACAGCTTAGGAAGGACAAGAAAGAAGGCTTTTCTGAAAGATGTTGAACAGTTAAGACGTAAATTGAAAAGCAGAACCTCCAAGATAATCTCAGGATTACTACTGAGCTACAAACAAACTGGCGTAGGGTAAATAAAGTTGTGGAGTCAAATGTGTGGCTCAGAGATTGGTTTGGGTGGAATGGGCTTTAGCTTTTGGAGCACTGGCATCAAAACTGAATTAGAAAGGGGTACTTCTGGTAGGCTGGGCTTCACGTGAACTCTAAGAATTGGGACAGAAGTAGACCAGTAGACCTGAAGCTTGCTCTGTCATTCAACAAAATCATGGCTGATCTGTTTGAGCTTTGGATTCCATATGAGAATTTTTCTTTATAGTGGGAACATACTTATACTACATTTTCTGAAATATTCTGAAATATATATAATATGCTCCTCACCCCCATTTTCCTGCCTTCTCTCCATAACCTTTCAACCCATTGCCAATTTAAAAATCTGTCTAACTCCTCCTTAAATTTACTCACTGTTCCACTTTGAGTAGCGAATTCCACAGATTCGTAACCTAGAAGAAAAGGGCTCCAGAGGGTGGTCACACTTACTTCAAATGCTTATTGATCTGTAACCCAGCCTTGTATGCCAGTTCCTTCAGATGGTTTAGCTTTCATTCCCACATCGTTGCCTTTATTTAGGTTTGAAATACTAGACTCAGCCTCAGTCTTCTCTCTTTCAAACTACTTATAAAATTTAATCAGATTGTGGTCACTGCTATCCTAGTAGTGCTTTTACTTTGAGATCATTAATTAATCCTGTCACATTAAACAGTATACCAAGCTTAATATCACCTGCTCTCTGCTCAGTTCTAACATGTGTTGCTTTAAAGAAATTATTTGCAAAGCATTCTAAAAACTCCTCATCCAGGCTGCTATAGCCAATCTGATTTTTCTAGTTTGTATGTAGATTAAAATCATCCATGATTATTGTCAACTCTACCACAGGCACCTACTATTTCCTCATGTATACTTTATCCCGTATTGCAGTTCCTGTTATGGGGCCTGTAGACAACTCCCACTACTGACTTTTTTCCCCGAATATTTGTTATATCCCCCAAAACAATTCCACATCCTGCTCTGAACTAAGATTATCTCTAACTGTTTTACAAATGCCAGCCTTGATTGGCAGTGCTACCCATCCACCTTTACCTAGCTTCCTGGTTTTCTTGCATGTCATATACCTTTCAATATTGAGGACCCACTCTTAGTTATTCTATGGCCATGTTTCCATAATGGTAATTGGCTCATATTTATCTTCTCAGTGAGTGTTATTAATTTATTAACTTTGCTATGAATTATACACACATTCAGATGGCTTTTAGTTTGTCTTTTTGTTATCTTTCATTGGTTGTATAGTCCTTGCTTTTTCCTCTCTCTTTGTCCCTTTCTATCATTCTCTGACCTTCATTTCCCATATAACAGTTTCTCCTCTTACCTTGTCTCTAATATTTGATATACTTCATCTTTCCACACCTAATTTTCTATCCTTATTTAATTTGCAACCTCTCTACCTCCCTCATTATGCAGTTCACAAGAACACTGTTCTAACATGGTTCTAGTGTAGATCATTCCATTTCCCCAATACTGCTCCTATTGGTCACAAACCAGCACCCACTTCTCCAACATATGAACTTGAGCCACATATTCAGCTTTCTCATTTTATGTACCTCCGTGCCAATCTGCATGCACCTCAAGTAATACTTTGGAGAATATAATCTTTGAGATTCTGTTTTTACATTTGGTGCCTATCTGCTCATACTTTATATGCAGAACCTCACGCCTATGTCTTGCTATGTTGTTGGTACCCACATGGGCTATCGTGACTGGATTCGCAGCCTCTCGCTACAAGTTCCTTTGTAGCTCTGTGTAGACAAACTGTGGCACTGGGCAGAGAACACTGCCGTGGGCTCTCACTTTGCAGGAGTGTCAATCCTCCTCACTCTACTGTCCCCATAACAACGCCATTCCTGGTTGTTCACGCCACTTGAATGTCTCCCTGTACCACAGCGTCATGGTCAGTTAGCTCACCCACCCTATAACCCCTTTGCTCATCCAAACTCACTGAGAGAGCCTCAATCCTATTGGACGACAGCAAAGTTTGACACTCCTGCACTCCTGCCTTCTGAGTCACATTATCTGCCATACTCATAGCTACAACATCATGTCCCTATTGTAAGTGGCATTACTGTGCCCAGTACTAAGAACCCAAGGGACCTTGCCCCATTCTCTGATCTGTAGTTAAGCATCTGGTCTGTAGACTCTGAGCTGGAGCTGCTTGGACTTAAAGCATTTATTGCAAATGGGTTTACCCAGGATCACAATGGTGTCCCAGAGCTCCCACATGCTGCAGTTTTGATGCACTACCTGAGCAGCCAACATAGTTAGTTTTAATTCATCATTTCATTCCATTATTCACTTATTTACGTCATTTTAAAGTAAATTTTATTAGGTTGTCACCAATTTGTGTACTATGTTGAAATTGAAGAATAGAAAAGACCTTAACAGTGATCAGGGACTCACTGAACAGCTAGTTCCTTTCTTTGTAGGTGAAAAATAAATCATCTATCCTGTAAGAGAGAGGAAAGTGGGTCAGTGAAGGTGATGCAGTCTGCTTTGGCGAATTACTTATTAGAATGGAATCGCCACCAGTGTGTGTAGCCCATGAGAGGCTTGGAGCAGTGTTAAGTGTATGAGGATGAGGTGAAGCACATCAATGAGGTCTAATCCATAGAGATGGCTGACGGTGAGTGGTAGGGGTCTGGCAGTTTGAGCAGTACTGACGCTAATGGTGTAGTTGATAGGATATAGCATTTGATGATTGTTGACTACTCTTAAGGGAGCATAAAGTGTCTTGCAGCACTACATCCAGGTTCTTTTAACTTGACATTCACAGTTAACTTATCCAATCGCCTTTTGACCATCCTTCTGGAGGCTCTCCTGTGGATACAGGATATCTCTCCTTTTGCCTCCTCTGATGAGGCCACCAAGAATTGAAAAAAAACTTGAAGTTCACTTTTTCCAGGAATGCTTTCCCAGATCAGATTCTGCAATATCACAACTCCCGGTACGTCCTTCAGCCACTATGTACCTTCACTGGAAGAAGCACAGTCCAGTTTTAAGCAGTGCTAGCCACTCACAATATCCACCCAGTGCTGATATATCCAGCCAATGAACAGGACAGTGCAAGCTACCTGGATGCAGAGATCAGTCGAATATCTAAGCAACATCTAGTTGGCGTGTGCTACAATCATGCATTGTGTTTTCTTTGGTTAAGGCATATACAGAGCAAAGCATAGATTCATAATGACACTACCAGAAAGACAGAGACATCAGCTAAAGTAAAATGCCTCAATGTTTGAGTTAGAGAAGATGCACGACTGTAGGGACAGAGCAGGATCATGTGATTAACTTTGGACTTCTCTCAATAAAAACCTGCACAGACATTTGTTGGGTGGATTGGCTGCCTTTGTACTGTAAAACTTTGTATGCCTCTTGGAAAATCTGAATAGCTTTCCTGCTAAAAAAGCAAATGAACTTATCCAGTCTGTCCTGTTTTATAGGAATTCTTGAGGCATGGGGTACTACCAATGGCGCGCTGTGATGATATTGAATCATTAAAAAGAAGAGGATGTCCAATGGAACATATTGAAAATCCTAAAGGTTCTGTGACAATTATTAGTGATAAAAATCTGACTGGTGTGGAAAATGGGAAGAAGGTGAATTCCGAGGATGTAAGCCAGATTCAAACACAGAAGCATATTGTGAAATTACGACCAGGTACATCAAATTACAGGAAAGCCCAGTGAAAGCTTCCGATCAAACATAATTATTCACAGATTGTTGTGTAAGACTTTATAGTTACCATTGTCTATGCAGCATCAATAATTCTTAATCTTAAATATATATACATATGCAAACTCACTTCTATAAGCATGCTGTTAAATATAGTCTTGTGGTAAGTTCTACTCAAAATGTTGATCACTCTTCCTCATGTGGATGCTGTAGCACTTTATCTTCTTATTCAGGATTTCCAATATTTCTCTCCCATTACAATTTCTGCCTTTTTTGTTTGTTTTTAACATTTTCTCAATGTTATAGCCTAATATTAATCTTTGCGGTATTGTACATGTTTGATTTGAATTGATGCCGTCAATGACTTCTTTAGTTAGTCAAAGATTGCTCTCACAGCATAAAGCAATTTTTTCTCCATACATTAGTTCAGCATTAGAAAATATCTCCTTAAATATCTCCCCTACTTTTCTATCACCTTCCCTGTACCCGATTTTCCCATTCTACATTCTATAATTCTGTAATCTGGTCTGCACTAATAATTACACCAGTAATCATTTAAGCTCAGTGCTTTACATCTCTATGACTCTATAAAAATGTACAGGACCCTTTTTATGTGGTCAAAAGGAACTTGTACAAATATTGCACCTTTTCCAGAAAGATTGTCATGGAGACAGCTAGCCTCTGCGACATCCTTGTGTTAATACTGTGGCCAATCAGAATCTGCCCACCTGGCTGAGAATTAAACTTAATGGGTAATTGTTCTTGCTAAATCTCCATGCCAATGAGGGTCAACTCAATCAGCATCCTCTTGTCATGCTGTATTAAATAGTGTCCCTTTATTCAGCTATAGCTCAGTTCAGTGCAAGTTGAAAAGTTTCACTTACTTGTCATCTTTAAGCAATGTTTAAGTTCCATTTCATTTGAGTCAACTGTAACTTCAAACACATATCATTGCCTTCGTTTATGTTTGAGACACTAATTTCAGACTCATGTTTCTCACCATGTAACTAAAATTGAAATTCTACCATGTTAAGATCAGTTTGACTGAGAAGATCCTTTACTCTGAGGTCATTAATCAATCCTGTCTCATTAAACATTACCAGATCTAAAATAATCTGTCCCCTTGGTGGCGTCAGAATGGATTGATCTATACCATAGGCTGTGAATTCATCTTCTCGGCTTTCTTTTGCCAACTTTTGGGCAGTACGGTGGCTAAGTGGTTAGCACTGCTGCCTCACAGCACCAGGGACCCAGATTAGATTCCAGCCTCGGGAGACTGTATGTGTGGAGTTTGCACATTCTCCACGTGTCTGCGTGGGTTACTTCCATGTACGCCGGTTTCCTTCTACAATCCAAAGATGTGCACTTTGAATGAATTGGTTATGCTAAATTGCCCATAGTGTTCAGGGATGTGTAGGTTAGGTGCAGTCGTCAGGGGTAAATGTAGAGTAATGGGGAATGGGTTTGGGTGGGATACTCTTCTAAGGGTCAGTGTGGACTTGTTGGGCCAAATGGCCTGTATCCATACTGCAAGTATTCTCTTCTAACTTGAATCACCAATTCATGAAGATTATAATGAATCTTATATTATAATATATTGCTCTTACTATTGTCTACAGGTATGAACAGTTGCACCTTGTTCCCACTAAACCAAACTTCTCTTCCCATTTTCAAACTTTAAAAACCAACCCTGTTGGGCAGGTGTTAGAACAGGTCACATGACCTTTTCAATGTTCCATTTTATCCTGCATTAAATAGACATTATGAAAAAATTAAATAAACTTTGAATTTTGAACACCAGCCCTATCCTGCCCCATTTCACAGTTGTCAAAGACATGAAATGGACTTGATTTACTAATGTATAGACTGACTTACTTGCCAATAATTAATGCGTAACAATGATAACTTCAGTATTGCTCGCTTTTTGCATAATGAAACCTCAACACTGCACAGTGGGCTTTCAGCAGGATTCCTTCCACCAAGAAAAGACTGCTCTTACCTATCTTAGAATACCGAGGGAAGACAACCAGATAGTGCAAAACACCCTTTCATTCTTAGTGAGACAATACTATGGCTTTAAGAGGTGACAAAGGTCTGTTCTTGTGAGGCCATGGGTTTATTTTTAAAGAGGTGGAATCAAGCTCCCACGGAATCACAAATTTATTTTAACTTTCAGTAGCTACAGTGAAGCTCTTGAGTTTTCTTCATCTCTCTTTCTCTCAGTATTTTCTATTGGTCTTCTTTCTTCCTGGACAGGAGAAACGATGCATGTGAGACAATCTATTTGACTGAGTTTGTGTTTGCCAAGGGTGTGTTTATGGGATGTTACCATATTTGAACAGCTAATCAACAGTAGGTAACATATATATATTCCTGTTAATTATTTCAATAGAGTTACAGGGAAGCTTTTATTAAATTCTTATTTTGTCCATATTTTAACTATAGTGTAAAAATAAATTGTGTTTTGCTTCAAGCCTGGTAGGTTGACCAATTGAATTGCATTCGGAACACACTGCCTTTGAATTCACATGTTTACTTGCTGATTTCCGCTGGATTACTATCTCATTAAGGAGTCTCTCAGCATTAATGATCTTGTAAATTTTTTCTTTTGCATGAAGGATATGTGCATAGTCAGTGTTTATTACCCATCCCTAATTGCTCTTGGGAAGGTACAGGTTTTGTTGAACCTCTGAAATGTTTGCAATAAACACATTCCCCCAGTGCTGTTAAAAAAGGTCTTTCAGGATGTTAACTGATTAACATCAAAGGAACCGTGCTACAGTTAAAATCAGAATGGTGTGTGGCTTAGAGGGAACTCGCAGTGGGAGGTGTTCCCATGCATTTGCTGCTTTTGTCTTTCTAGATGATAGAAGTCATGGGGAAAGGTACAATCAAAGAAGTCTTGGTGAGTTGCTGCAGTGCATCTTGTAGATAGCTCTTGTATATTTCATATTTGTGATTTCATAACATGAAAATTTTTTGTGACTTTTCAGGTGAGCCTCAAACCTTCTCACTGCAGTTTCAGAGAGCTGAAGACTATCCCATTGATCTTTACTACCTTGTGGACCCCTCCCTTTCTCAGCAGGATGACTTAGAAAACATGAAAAGGCTAGGAATTGAGCTGGAGAGAAAATTGCAGAAGACAACTACTGATTTCAGGATTGGTAATGAAAGCCTTAAACCTTTCTTTCATGATCTGGATCCTTGAAGTTGTATAAAACACCACAATAGACAGCATAAGAATTGTAAGATAAGACTAGACAGCTTTCTCCCCCTCAGAAAAGTTGACTTTGGTAAAATAAGTTTCATGTCACAGCCCTGAATTTATTGTAAACCTGATCAAGCTTTTTACCTTCAGAGCTGAGGAGACTGAGGGGGGATCTTGTAGAAGTGTGTAAGATCCTGAGAGGCATGGATGGGGTGAATGCACTTAGTCTTTTTCCCAGGTGGGGGAACTAGAGGGCATCAGTTTAAGGTTAGAGGGGAAACAATAATAGAGAACCTGAGGGGCAACTTTTTTACACAGAAGGTGGTATGCATATGGAATGAGCTGCCAGCAGAAGTATTTGAGGTGGATACATTAGCAACATTTAAAAGGCATTTGGACATATATATGGACAGAAAAGGTTTGAAAGGATATGGGTCAAGTGCAGGAAAATGGACGGACATTTTGGTTGGCATAGACCAGTTTGGGCCAAAGGGCCTGTTTCTGTGCTGCAGGATTCTATGACTATCTGAACAACATTTTTCATTGCATCCTTTTTAAAAATTAGTCTTCTCTACTTTACTAATCTTGGCTCAAGTAACATTTATTTATCAGTGAATGTGTTTTCTTTTAGGGCTTGGTATCTTGCAGAAAAATTCTTGTACAGCTGGAGAAATCTGTAGAAGTCAATTCAGTTTCAAGAACGTTCTATCACTGACCTCTGATGGGGCTAGATTCAATACACTCCTCAACAGTCAGACTTTCACTGCAAGTCAGAATTCTTCAGAAGATGGTGCTGATGCTATAATGCAGGCTGTGGTCTGTGGGGTGAGTGGAAATACTTCAAAGTTTAAATATCAATGCCTCTTTAACCTAAATGTAGGTGTTTCTATTATCTCAGGAAAAGACCCTTCGGCCCATTGAGTCTGTACTAGTCAACCACGACAGACTAACTATTTTCATCCCATTCAGCCAGCATTTCATTTCCATGTACTAAGGCAGCATAGGAGCTGCCATTCCCACCTTTAGCTGAATATAATTCTGAATATCTTCACCTTGCAGGCATAGAAGCTTTCTTTCTCAGCACAGCAAGAACCTCTTCTTTCTAATAATTGTGTATCCCTGTACCTCTTTTCAAATAAGCTTCAATTTTCGGCAGAGTCTTGCATTCAGCTTTGCCCTCCTGATGAAAAATTGCAATAGAAAGCAATCCGTGATCTGTGTGTTTCAGCCAGAAGCTGAAATCTCAATTTGGAAATCATGAGAGCACAGTCTATGACTTTAATCACAGACTGAATGCCAGTGATATGTCGTACAGTAGGACTAATCGGTCAAATCAATCACCATGGGGAATGTCACTGGACTAGGAAGTTTGAGGCTGAAGCAGTTTGAAAGCTGAATTTAGCAACGGTGACAATGGAACTATTGTTTTTTTTTACTATTCAGTCATGGAATGTGGGCATTGCTGCCTAGACCAGTATTTATCACCCAGAGGGCAGCTAAGAGTCAACCACATTGCGGTAGGTCTGGAGTCACATCTAGGTCAGGCCAGGTAAGGATGGCAGTTTCCTGAACCAGATGGGTTTTTCCTGACTATCAGCAATAGTTTAATTCCTTAATTATTAATTACGGAATTATTAATTGATTCCTAAATCTTAATTCCAGATTTTTATTGGTTTAGAACTTCACCACCTGTCCTTGTGGGACAAGACCAAACCTGACCTGTGTCTCTGGATTAATAGTCTAGTGATAATACAGCTAGATTAATCCTCCACCTTGTCATACAAAATCATTTGGTTCGCTTAGAGCCTTTAAGGAGGACTAGTGTTGTCTTTCCTCTGTCTGTGCTAGATCTGACCCACAGAATTGTGAGTGACTCTTAACTGCCCACTGAAATAGCCCAGCACATCACTTAGCTCAAGGGAACCTGGGAGTGGGCAACAAATACTGGCTTAGCACCCGAACCCTGTAACAACACCAAGAAAAACTGCACTGGGCAGACGAGAACTAACTATAATAGCATCATGATAATTAATATCAGAAATGTACCAAACAACTCAACCTGTAATATCATTAACTGTGCAGCTGAAAAAGATAAATTAGCAAGGTTAGCTAACTTATGTTAATAGGAGCCAATAAGCCTGATTCACTGAGGAATGCCCAATATTCAGTTGCAAATTTGATAGCAAAGTAAATGAAGTCAAGTTTAAATGTGGAAAAGGTTTGTTGAAAGTACAGAGCTCTGCTGCACAAATGGGGTTGAATTTCACTTGGGGGATACATAAAGTGCACTGTTTGATCGCCCATGCACAGAGGGGTGCACCCACTGAGATCTTGTAACCTGTGGTGATTGCTGCTGACTACATGTGCCGAGAGAGTGTGCTATCTGATCTCCTGTTACTGTGTAGGTGAGTGGGTGGGGAGTTTTGTGTTACCAGAGGAACACACTTGCTGCGTAGGTCAAGATGCCAGCATGTATCTGTGGTGTTTACGAGGTGACCATTTTTTGCCCACAGTGAATGCGTGTCCATGAGTTTGAGGCAATGACATTACTAATATCATGTCTGCAAATTGCAGAGTCGCAGCCTATTGGCCCAGAGACGCCCACTATATGACATCCTTACCAAGCAGCAAAGTTACAGGAACAAGAGCAGAAATCACTTCAGAACCTCAGCAGCTCTGGCAGCATCTGTGAAGAAAAAGCAGAGTTAACGTTACAGAAATTCTAAAGAAGGGTCACTGAACCTGGATTGACTCTGCTTTCTCTCCACAGCTGCTGCCAGACCTGCTGAGTTTCTCCAGCAATTTCTGCTCTTGTTTCAGATTTCCAGCAAGTGCATTTTTTTTTTGCTTTTATCAAAGTTACAGGTCTGTGATTCTTCAAGGAGAGAGGCTTGGAGTAGCAGAACTGGAATTATATACCTATGTCGGTGAGTCCAGAACTAGAGGGCATAGGTTTAGGGTGAGAGGGGAAAAATATAAAAGAGACCTAAGGGGCAACTTTTTCACACAGAAGGTGGTACGTGTATGGAATGAGCTGCCAGAGGAAGTGGTGGAGGCTGGTACAATTGCTACATTTAAAAGGCATTTGGATGGGTATATGAATAAGAAAGGTTTGGATGGATATGGGCCAGATGCTGGCAGGTGGGACTAGATTGTGTTGGGATATCTGGTCGGCATGGACAGGTTGGACCAAAGGATCTGTTTCCATGCTGTACATCTCTATGACTATTACTCCATCTGCCCAAGAAAAGATCCTAATCTGATCTTGATCAGGCTCCTGGAGTCCTTTTGCTCCATTACCTGTGAAATTGTTCACAGTGTGTTTGGTACAGCAGCCAACCACTTCCCACCAAAGATGACAATCAGTGTTATAGAAGCAAAACACTGGAAATGTTGACTATCTTGCAATACATATCATTCTTTCAGAGACTTCTCACACAAAAGCAGTTAGATCAGTGTGTCAGGTAGCATACAGGAGCGCTCAGCTAGGTAGCAAGCTGATCACCAAACAATATCCGAAGCAGACCTTTCAGCCTGACAGACAGAGGCCCTCCAGTACACAAGCAGTTACCACAAGGCTTGTTACTACCAAGAAATGCCTGATAAAGCGCTATTCTCCGACAACTTTTCATTGATGTTTTTTAAATGCATAAACCAGGCATCCTCAATTCTTCCCATTCAAGCTGACAAAATGATTAAACATAATATGCTTGTAACACTTACTGGTGGAGCTGCATGACGCTTGCACTAGACAAGGCTTCAGCCATTTCATGGTTTACAGATAGTTCTGATGTGTCTCAGTCCCCGATTTTGCAGAGGAGCTTTAAGCACATGGTGCCAGATGACTGTTGAGCATTTGCCAGGAAAACTTTCCAATGGTGGACTTACTTAAGACAAATGTTCACATGGAGACACAAAAAAAACACTTCAGGGGCATCCTGTAGGTTTCACTGAAGCATTGAACTTCTCCCCTGCTACATGGCAAAACCTTGCATAAGATTCCTCTGTGTGTTACGGTCTCATCAGCTATCTCTTAGAATCTGAACAAATTCCCATTGGCCAGCAGGAAATGTAAGCTTTATGAGTCCAGAGCTGCCAGAAACTCTTCTGTACAAACAATGTGTATCCAACATGCAGCATATCACACTGTGGCCAAATTGGACTGGTTAGCTATTTTTGAACACATCACAGTTGAAATTTAACTCAGTGAATTCTATATGAAGTTGTGGTCATTCTTGACTATGAATGATGAACAGAAATTCTGAAAATAACAATTGGGGCTTCACAGAGCATTGATCTCTGTGCTATAATGAGTCTATTGTCTGAATCAAGTTGGAAATCACATGACAACAGGTTATAATCCAGCAGGTTTATTTGAAATCACAAGCTTATGGAGTGTAGCTCCTTCATCAGATGTAGTCCACACTACAAAGGGACAACACCCTAAAAGCTTGTGATTTCAAATAAACCTGTTGGACTATAGCCCAGTGTCATGTGATTTCTGACTTTGTCCACCCCAGTCCAACACCGACACCTTCACGTCATGAGAAAATCACACAACACCAGGTTAAGGTCTAACAGGTTTATTTGAAAGCACTAGCTTTCGGAGCGCTGCTTCTTCATCAGGTAACTAATGGGGCAGGATCATGTGACACAGTCATCAGATCATGAGTCAAGTTAGAGTTGAGAGTTTGGTGCTGGGAAAGCACAGCAGGTCAGGAGAATTGACATTTCAGGGCATAAGCCCTTCATCAGGAATCAAGTTAGACTACAATTAACAATCAAAAAGCATAGCAGGTCAGGCAGCATCCAAGAAGCAGGAAAATCGTGCTTCGGGCAAAAGCCCTGCCTCATTCCTGAAGAAGAGCTTTTGCCCAAAGCGTCGATTTTCCTGCTAACCTGCTGTGTTTTTCTAGCACCACTAATCTTGACTCTGATCTCCAGCATTCTCAGTCCTCACTTTCGCCTACCAATTATAGCACCCATTTAACATATTCCTGGTCATGTCTCTGGTCTTAATTGGACTATAAGATGAGTGACCCCATTTTGATGTTGTTAACACCAGAAGAAATGAGTCAAAAATAAACATTCAAGTTTCCTATAGTGTTAGGAAAGATCTTGCTGTATTAACAATGAATCAGATTATTGAGGATGTCATTCTGGGAAGTGGTATTTTGTATTCATTATCAAAACCTTTTTGATATTCAGCAGGAGAGTAAGTCGGCAATCATTTTATTGAAACTGCATAGGGATTTATTCTGACATTTGAAGCAAGTTCCCACTTGATTGATGTTGATTTGAGAGAATTAATGTGCTTGAAGCAGTGTTAAAGGTGCTCGGTGACAGCTGTCTTAAGGAATGTTCCCAAGAAGCTGAGGAAGGTGATGGCTGTGTGTTTTCTCAAAATCCTTAAGTTCAACTGGAGTTTTGAAACAGTGATGGGTGGATCAAGGTCTCTAAATGACCTCTTGATCCAACATCTGTGGTGTGCACCAGCTGTTCTGCGTGTTGGAATTATTCTCATTGAGTGTTGATCTCATTTGGCCCTGATCCTGAGGCTGTCAAAGCTTTACTTGAACAACAATGTTATAGCAATTGTGTTTAGAAATAAGCCACAGCAAAACCTGAGTCTTAAAAATGATAAAGGTTAGCTCTATAACTATTACTGAATGTTACTCAACAAGAAAGTAAACATTGTCGTGTTTAAGCTTTCGGACAGAAGATTTTGGAATTTTGGGGGTGCTTTGGGGAAACAGTCATAGCTTAGGACAAAAGCTTTTTGGGTTTCAGTTTGGTAGTTTGGCAGAAGTCTTAGGTGAAGCTGGATACATAAAACAATTACTCCTGTGGAAGGTAGAGTAGAGTAGAGTAGCTTTTTATTTGTCATTTCTACTGTATACAACTGATACAGTAAAAATGAGACAGCGTTCCTCCAGCACCAAGGGTGCTACCTGGGCAACACTTCGTGCATGGCTTAACGTACATAAAAAGTGCAAACACCCAAGTTACAGTGTAATAGAAGAATGATAAATAATACACATTTTTCTAGCAGCAACTCAAAATTGTACAAAGAATCTCAGATGGGAAAGAGTCTGATCATACTGTGTTAAGGAGCTTGATGACTTGGGGGAAGAAACTGTTGCACAGTCTGGCCGTGAGAGATTGAATGCTCCAGTATCTTCTGCCAGATGCAGGAGGGAGAAGAGCTTGATTGAGGGGTGTGTGGGGTCTTCTACAATGCTCCTAGCCTTTTGGATGCAGCGTGTGGTGTAAATGTCTGTAATGGAGGAAAGAGAGACCCCGATGATACTTTCAGCTCTCCTCACTATCCGTTGTAGAATCTTGCGAATCGAGACAGTGATGCAGCAGCTCATGGTACTCTCAATGAACCCTCTGCCGAAGTTGGAGAGGATGGGGTTTCGGAGATGGACTTTCCCCAGCCTGCACAGAAAGTAGAGATTCTGTTGGGCTTTCTCGGTTATGGAGCTGGCGTTGAAGATCCAAGTGAAATTCTCCGCCAGCTGTACTCCAAGATATTTGGTGCTCTTCATGACCTCCATGGGGGATATTATTAGGACTATTAAGAAAGGCTCACCTTAGTGTATGAAATTTAGTTCAAAGGTTCCAGACAAAAAGCATTTGGTCAAAATGCTACAGGAGTTGTTTGAAGCTGAGAAAGTCTAAGCTCATTTGCATGAAGACTGTAGTAAGATGCTGTTGGATTCTTAAGAAAGGTAATTAAGTAAAGCCTTATAAATATAAAACAGAAGGCAATTCACTCTGGTCTCACTACTGTAAAGGACTTCTTTTGGGGTTAATGGGATTGTGTTTTACTGCGTGCTTCTAAATGTTTAGAATTGGGTTATATGTCGAGTTTGGTTTATGGAACTAAACCTGCAAAATTTCATGGTTGTGCTTCAGTGAGGGGCCACCTCTTCCAATAAAGAAAAGTATCAAAACAGGTTTCAATCTGGGATCTGATTTGTCCAATAATAACATTAATTGGGAGCATCATAACATTCTTTTAATTATATCTGACCCCTTAGTTTAGTGCGCTAAACCTGTCTGCAGATATTTGTACATACATTGCCATCTTCCTATAATATTGTAATGTAAATAGTATGTGGAAGACCTTTCTCTAAAGCTTATATCTCTGAAATCAACTTTTCAAGTTTATCTCTATATCCTTCCTCTTTTCGTCATTTCGCCAAGTAAAGCTGTTCTTTGAACTAAGTCTATATTTACCTTTAATTTATTTAAATCTGCTTTACCTTACAGGATACAACTGGTTGGAGGTCTGTCACAAAAATGCTTGTCTATTACACTAATACAGGACTCCATTTTGCTAGAGATGGTCAAGGGAGCGGTTTGTTGCCCAATGATGGTAAATGCCACATTGATAGTCAAGGTGTATATACATTGAATCATCATCATGTAAGCTTGCTTTTTAACTTATTAAATTCAACATAAAAACATATCGATAGATGTTACAGCTATTTTAAGATGAAAAGTATTTATTTATGCTTCTTGAGAATCTATATTAAAAAGGTGTTATTTGGGGTTTACATAATTCAAAGCATTTTCCATTGTCTTCTAAGACCTTGGCTTGAAAATAGTTAGGATTGATTGTTTGTCTTGTCCTACTAATTGCGCTGGACATTAGACCCAACACAGCAATTGATCAATGATTTAGTGTTATTGTTGGTCTTTGTGATATGGTAATTCTGGCTACCTCACATGCATTACTACCAGTTGATGCCCTGAGATCTGGTAGACTACATCTCCTTGAATCACTTGTGGTGGTTCTATAATATTGTTAGGAAGAAAACTGTGGATATTGACCTGGCAACAAGGAATGAAAACGTGATATATTTCGGGATGTTAGCTTACTTAGGTATAATCTCCAGTACATTTCTAGTAATGCAGTTTTTATTTCAGGCCACCCATGTGTATTAAGAATTTTTAAAAATTCAAACATGGGACGTGGATATCACTGGCTGGCTGGCATTTCTTGCCTGTCTCTAGTTGCTGTTGAAAAGGTGGTGGTGAGCTGCTGCAGTCACTGTGCTATAGGTAGACCCAAATGCCCATAAGGAGGGAATTCCAGGAAGTTAACACAGTGCCAGTGAAAGGACAATGATATAGTTCCAAGTCAGGACGATGAGTGGCTTGGAGAGGAACTTGCAGGTGGTAGTATTCTCATGTATCTGCTACCCTAGTGCTAATGGATGGAAGTGTTCATGGGATTGAATGGTGCAGTTGAAGAATCTTTGGTGAATTTCTGCAGAGCGTATTGTAGATAGTACCCACTGCTGCTACTGAGTGGCAATGGTGGAAAGAGTGGGTGCTTATGGATGTGGTACCAGTCAACTGGACTGCTTTGTCCCGAATGGTGTCAAGCTTCTTGAGTGTTGTTGGGGCTGCACTCATCCAGGCAAGTGGGGAGTATTCCATCACACTCCTGACTTGTGTCTTGTAGATGGTGGACAGGCTTTAGGGAGTCAGGAGGTGAGTTACTCGCTGTGGTATTCCTAGCCTCTGACCTGCTCTTGTAGCCTCTGTGTTTATGTGGCAAGTCCAGTTGAGTTAATTAAATTTCTGGGTACAGAAAATCATTGTTGTCTGTTCTTTGATTCATGGGTGACATTTTCTCAGGGTCCTGAGCTTCTGCCATGGGTTTTGACACTGGGGAGACAGGTGGATTCTTGGCCTACAGAACTTTGTGGATATGATTGCCCCATAAGGCAGGACAATCCCAGACTGCAGGATATGCTTCTTTTTTTTTTGTTCCCCACTTGTGTCATTCATATGGTGCTGTGACTAAGGCACAACCCTTTCTTAATGGCCAAGTTATTGCCATTCTGATTTAATGTAACTAGCTTCTCCTGGTTATTAAGGACGATGGTTCCATGCCTCAATGGGACCTTTCAAGTTTTTTTAAAAGTGATTTCTATGACCTCTTCTTAACTGTTGTGCATCTGAAAGGGTTTAGAAGAACCAATACTTGCCTGGATGCAGTAAGTGCCACCCATTATGACAATGTAATGAAGACTTCAGGAGAAAGCTAGGATCTCTTGAGAGTCAGGCATAAGGCTAGGTCTTCCCAACAGCCCTTGTATAATGTAGAACCTCCTGTTGTAACCTGTGAACAGTTGCAGAGATGCAGTAAATATCACCCTATCTATACTAGAAGACCCTTCTTGTTCTACTGGAAGGTGACTATCCTGGCACACACTGGACTACGTAACTCCTGAAAGAACACGTGCACTTAGAAAATGCAGATAACTGCACACACCAGGACCATTGACTATTTAAGAGTTGACCTGTCAGGAGAGAAGAATTTCAGCCATCCGGATGTCTAGTCCACCAAAGTTGTTTTTACAATTGTTTTACACATTTCCTGAACAGTTATGGTTTGAAGAAGGAACCTAACATTTGTTCAACAATCCTCCCATTCAGTCAGGAGGATGAAGGCATAACTGAAGGAACTTTTGTTGCACACTGATACCTAATCAGGTCTCACGGCAGTACAGGAATGTGGTGACCATAATTCCTCTACCCACTAGACTATTGTCTTGTAGTAAATGTCACAAGATCAAATGTCACACGTTTGAATGTCATGTAATCAAACAGGATGTGATAACTATTGCATTCTCGGAACACACTTAAATAAAATCGGCAACCCTGCCAATGACATATTGGAGGTGTGTCTGCCCCATGCTGTCGGTAGGCGTGAAATCAATATCACAGATTACTGTTGAAAGTTAATTGTAAAAATAAAGATGTTATATAGATGCGGAAATGACCTGATATGATCACGTTGCAATTTTTCAAAGCCACTGATATTGTTGTGCAACTTGTATTTCCTTTCCTTTGCTATTCTGCAACTTCCAAAATGTTTTTTATTTATAGGATCATCCATCCATTTCTCAGTTGGCACAAAAGCTTGCGGACAATAACATCCATCTTTTTTTTGCTGTTAAAGAAGAGTTCAAAGACATTTACAAGGTAAGACAGCTGTTGGGAGGGCCAGGTATTAATGGAGCTGGAAAATCCAATGACAGTGCATGTACCCTAACCCAGCTTTCCTCACACATTTCTTTCATGTTGTTTTTATTAAAAATGGGATGAATTTGCACAGATGTAGCTGATTGAACCCAAGCTAGACACAAGAGAAGGAAACACACCATTGGTGTTTTAGGGTCATGAGAAGCTGGGATGCAGAGCATAGTGATGAACCTAGTTATCCAGAATCAGAGTTTGGCAGAAGGGATCAAAATAACAGCCACTATTGGTCAAATCTTTTGCAATAATTTCACACACTTGTTGCAGCAATTATTAATATTTTGAAAAGAATTTGATCTTTTTGACTGACAGGCCTTCTATAAGAAAATTCTGCCATGGTTTAATTGTGCTGCACAGTAGAAGCCAGTGATCCTGCACCATTGTGTAAGTAATGACAGAGCTGTATGTTAAATTGAATGAGTGGATAGGAAATGAGGGTGTGGGGAGAAGCTTGTCATGGTAGAAGACCAATCCTGCTTTTCAGTTGGAGAAACTGAAATTATAAGTTTCCAAAAAAAAAATTATACATAAGGACAGGAATTATTTCTAAACCATTACAGGTGTATTTACTGTAGGTTCTAGCATAGAATTGAACACTCCGAGAATCTAATGAAAACACTGATATGTTAACAGTCAGTGTTAACAGTACGCTTCTCTGTAGATATAGATCAGAAGAGGTGGGAAGATTGATAGGCCATTCAGGCCATTGAGTATGCTTCACCATTCAATCACGGCATGGTAGCATAGTGGTAAGCACTGCTGCCTCATAGCACCAGAGACCTGAGTTCAATTCCCGCCTCAGGCCACTGTCTGTGTGGAGTTTGCACACTCTCCCTGTGTCTGTGCAGATTTCCTCCGGGTGCTCTGGTTTCCTCCCACAATCCAAAAAAGATGTGCAGGTTAGGTGAATTGGCCATGCTCAATTGCCCCACAGTGTTAGGGGAATGTTTCTGGGTGGGTTGTTCTTTGGAGGGTTGGTGTGGACTTGTTGGGCTGAAGGGCCTGTTTCCATGCTGTAAGTAATCTAAACATGGCTACTAATTTCTCAACTCTTTCTCCCTGGATCCCCTTTACAATCAATAACCAATCTATTTCAGTCTTCAATATACTCAATGACCTGGCCTCCACAGCCTTCTGTGGCAATGAATTCCATTGATTCACCACTCTCTTGCTGAAGAAGTTTCTCCTTATCTCTGTGCCCTCAGGTCCTTGTCTCTCCTACATTTTCCCAACATCTACTTTGTCCAGGCCATCCAATCTTCTGTAAGTTTCAATTAGATTCCCCCTCATCCTTCTAAATTCCATTGATTATAGACCCAGAATCCTCAAAATTCCTCATTTGCTAAACTTTTCATTCTTGGGACCATTCTGATGAACCTCCTCTGAACATGTTCCAGGGCCAGTACATCCTTCCTGAGGTATGAGGTACAAAACTGTGCACAATACTCCAAATGTGGCCTAAACAGAGCCTTACAGAGCCTCAGAAATACATCCCTGTTTTTATATTCAAGTCCTCTTGAAATAAATGCCATCATTGCATTTGCCTTCATAACTACTGAGTCAACCTGCAAGTTTGCCTTGAGAGAATCCTGGACTAGAACTCACAAGTTTCTTTGCACTTCAGACTTCTGAATTTTCTTCCTATTTAGAAAATAGTCTTTGTCTCTATTCTTCCTACCAACATGCATGACCTCACATTTTCTCATGTTGTACTCCATCTGCCACTTCTTTGCCTACTCTCCTATCCTGTCTAAGTCCTTCTGCAGCCTCCCCATTTCCTCAATGCAACCTGTCCCTCTACCTATCTTTGTGTCATCTGCAAACATAGCCAGAATGTCCTCAGTTCCTTCATCTAGATTGTTAAAGTGAAAAGTTGTGGCTCCAACACTGAACATTGTGGAACTCCACTTGTCACCAGCTGCCATCCCTTTTATCCCCACTCTCTGCTTTCTGCCAGATAATCAGGCATCGATCCATGCCGGCACCTTGCATGTAACACCATGGGCCCTTATCTTACTCAGTAGCTTCCTGTGTGGCACCTTGTCAAAGGCTTCCTGGAAGCCTTTTCTTGCTTTTCCCCTATAACCCTTGACTCCCTTACTGGCTAAATATCCATCCATTTCAGTCTTGAATGTACTGATTGACCTAATCTATACAGCCTTCCATGGTAAAGAATTCCACAGATTCATTTACCTCAAGAGAAGAAATCTCTCCTTAGCTTTGCCTTTGATTGGCAACCCATTACTCTGAGATTATGCCTTCTCCCCCAGACTCTGTAGTAACCTAGGACTTCGAGAATCAGAAGTTTTTGTTGACAGCATTTTGTGGGACTTTGTGTATCTGTATCAGAAGATATTTATCCCTTCTGATTTCCTTATGGAAATACAGAATGGAACCACCAGTTGACCGTTTCCACTTATTTTGAAATGTATATATGTGAGGAGGTCCCTTGACTTAAAATAACCTTCTGACACAAATGGGCAAAAACACCAAGTCTCAAGTTTCTGTAATAAAATGTGTACAAGGCAGACATAAAATAAAATATATTAGCATGTTTTTGGAGCAAAACTGGGCAACTATCAAAAAGATTATCTTCAAAACTTGTAGATGGTAGCAAGTTGCATATTCCTTTCATTTGGTTTTGAAGAACATCCAACATAGAACAATACAGCTCAGAACAGGCCCTTTGGCCCTCGATGTTGCGCCGACCTGTGAATTATTCTCAGGTCGTCCCATTACGCGATCCCGTCATCATCCGTGTCCTTATCCAAGGATTGTTTAAATCTCCCTAATGTGGCTGAGTTAACTACATTGGCAGGTAGGGCATATTAGAATCATATTGGACTCAAAAAGTGTTCCCACAGCACTTTCTGTTTTATATTTTATTGTATAGTTCTTTAACTGACAGGGTGTCAGTAAACTCTAACCCTAATACAATTCTAACCCTAACCCAAACCCTATTTTAATGTCTTGAATTGTTGCTTCTTTTATAAACCAGTGAACACATTTACTCTGAACAAAGCCTCCCTGTGGTCTTTAGGTGCCAAAGATCAAAGTCAATATAAACATAATCCATTTATCTTATTTAAAAGAAATTTTAGAAAGAGAGTGGGATTGTGCCTTAAACCAATATGCAATATGTTTAGATAAGAGTGGGTTTCTAGGCCCAATTTCATTATAGATTAAATTCAAACAATTTATACTATACATTTTTAAATGATGCATAATGTTCTGCAAGACAAATGATAAAAGCTTTTATTAATTTTAGTCAGTGTTTCAATAGATTCAGACCATTGTCACTGCAGACATGGCCTACTGAAAAATTCTTGATGAAGTGTTGCCTATTTCTATGGTATTTTAATCTGGTAACAATTAATGAAATAGTTAAGAATTCCTGTTGTTGCAGTATGAGTCATTGATATTGTGGATCTTGCTGTCGAAGTTGGTTGTTCAGTTTTGTTAACTTTTGTGAAATTTCAAACCCTCCTACATATGAAACATAAACAATGAAGGCACTTTAGTGGTCAAGTGTTTTTAAATGACACTGTATGACATCTGAATTCTCTGTCACATGATTGTACTGCTGTAGCAATTCAACTTTCATCATTTTTAACTGGAAGAAATGGCGAATGATTATTGCTAAATGTATCATATAAATAAATGCTCTCTTTGCATGAAATAATTTAGCAAATTGTTACATCAGAAAGAGCTCAAACCACAATCTTAAAGAGATTAATTGGTGATGCATTCTTTAGACTAAAACTGCTGATATTTTTAAAGCCAAAACCTAGTTGGAGCACATGGAGTGCATAAAGGATAAATCTACAAAATAATGATTTAGTTTTTGGCAACCGACTGACATGAGAAACAACTTTGATGATAAAATAAGGAGACAACATTAATAAACAACTTACATGTAAAAATAAACAGTTAACGTTAAGCTTAATGCTCATTGACATAATATTAGAATCAAACTACTGCAATCTGTAAAGGTAATGAAAATATCAACATCCAAGCAAAACAACTACAAGCAGGCAATGGTGCCAAGAGTGCATGAACTGTTTTGTAAAATTGATATCTTAGCTTGATAAAGCTCTGACATCTTTGTAGAGACTGATGTACACTGTAAGGTGCTCAGGGTGAAGTTAGAGTCGGAAAGTGTGGCGATGGAAAAGTACAGCAGGTCAGACAGCATCCAAGGAGCAGGAGATTCGACGTTTCAGGCATAAGCCATTCAGTAGGAATGTGGAGGGGGAAGGGGGCTCCGAGAGTTGGGGTTGCAGCTGGGAAGACAAGAGGTGGATGCAGGTGGGGGTGTGTGGGGCTGAGAGATAACTAGGAGAGTAGGGGTGGGGCTGGGGTAAGGTAGCTGGGAAGGGGATAAGTGGATGCAGGTGGGGGGGTGACGGTGATAGGTCAATGGGGAGGGTGGAGCGGATACATGAGAAAGAAGACAGGTCAAGAGGGCAGTGCTGTATTGGTGGGTTGGCTCTGGGATGAGGTGGGGGTAGGGGAGATTTGGAAACTAGTGAAGTCGATGTTGATGCCGTATGGTTAAAAGATCCCAAGGCGGAAGATAAGGTGTTCTTCCTCCAGTTGTCGTGTGGCTTGGATTTGGCAGTGGAGGAGGCTCAGGACTTGGATGTCCTTGGGGGAGTGGGAGGGGGTGTTGAAGTAGTTGGTCATAGGGTGGTGGGGTTGTTTGTGCATGTGTCCCAGAGATGTTCACTGAAATGCTCCATGGGTTAACGGTCTGTCTCCCCAGTGTATAACAGACCACATCAAGAGTAATGGACACAGTAGATGAGGTGGGTGGATGTGCAGGAAATCTCTGGCGGATTTGGAATGATCCATTATGGCCTTGGATGGAGGTGGGGGGATGTGTGGATTCTTTTCCACTACCATACTTTTTGTCTCTGAGTCTCCAGAATCTGCAGTCCTCACTTTCTCCTCAGAATGAAGTTAGTATGTTGTTCTCATGTGTGTTTTCACATATTCCTGTTTCTCTCCCAGCCCAGAGATAGGTTGAACTTATAACAGATCTCCAAAACTTACATTTTCATCTGTAGATCCCCTGGACAAGATAGGAAATAATTTCTGTGGCTTTACACTTCTAGTCACCTTGGTTCAAGTGGATTTATTTTTGTGTCACTGGTTAAAATATTTCATTTTAATGTTTGACACTTAAAAGCTATTTGCTGTCATCAAAAACCAGTGAGCTCTAAAAGTTTCCAGTTTAAACTTATTTTAGTAAAGTGCCTTGAAAATACAACAACGAACATTATTGCTGTTTCCTGTCAGTAGCAATTGTTAGCTGACTATAGCTTGAGATAAAGGGTGTTTAAAATATTTTAGTTTATTTAGATTTAATGTTTGAAATGATTTCAGTAAGGTTATAGAATTATTAGAAGAGCCACCAGTCGAGATTGCATTTTAATTTTCTGGTGTTTCTAATTGTAGACTGAAATATTTTAAAAACTGAGGATGGCTAGAGGATTGGTGCATGTTCAAAAGCTAGTAACTGGACTCTCATTGCACACATTATTTATAAAGCTGCTTATCATCCATTAAATGTAATGTGGTTTGTGGATAAACTGGAGCCAAAGGGCTGTGTACCAATCGAGATCTGGTTGGCAACAAGAAGCTGATTGGTCTATGGACTAGGGACCAGTTATCAATGATAAAGACTTATACCTGCAAACAATCACACGATTGGTTAGCAGGTAACTGTATAGCTTTGGGCTGTGAAGAACTTATAGAGAAGTGTTTGGTCCATGACCATCTTAGGTGCTATCTTTCTCTGTTCTCTGCAAAACCACATTAAATCTGAAGAAAACCAATAATTGCTGTAAGCTGTGATTGATAAGGTCTCTACCTAAGGCATTTTCTAAGTGAATCAGCCACCCTGTGCCTCTTGCAAACCAGAATAAGCATCCAGAGAAGGATGATTGAGAAGAAACATTCTGACCAGTGCAAGAATTATAAGATTCAGAAACCCTTGGGGACAGGAACTACTGTACTGTTTTCCCAATTTTTCCATTTATCCATAAGCCATGTCTTTCTTTCTTTGTCTGTGTGCATGTTCATATGTGTGTGAGAGAGGAGGATATCATACATGGATTAAAGCTTTAATTAGCAGATTTATGTGCTGATGGTTCGACATTGTTTATAAATGCTTAGAGTTTAATTATTTGTAATGAATAATACTTTTGTGACATGCAGAAACTAGTCCATGCCTACTGTTAACTCAGTCCAGAAGAAAATGGGGAAGTTTGTTCAGGTTAACTTGTGATGCTGGGTCTTGGTTCCTAGTGTGTTACCTTGTAACACACCAAAAATCCACCAGATAAGCACAATATTTCTGTAAACCCTCAAATAGTGATTTGAGATCATAGTTGAGTTATTTCTCATAGTTGTTTGATCCAAGTTCAAGATTAGTATACACTATTTTCACCACCTTCTTCTCTTCAATGTAAACCCTGGCTCTTGTTGTATGATGGATCCTCACCAAAGTCAGTTTTTTCAAAAGCTACATCATGTAGATTTGCTGCCATCATCCTCCTTTTAGTTGGGGTCTGGACCAATCATTGAAATCTGCTTGTCAGCCTAATGAGAAGAGGTTTTTTATTGTCTTAAACAAGATGCAGGGTAGACTCTTCCCAGTCCCTGAATGATATGGCCTGGGTGAAAATACAGAGGATCAGGTGAGATGTGCAGTGTGGGCCTTCTTGACATGGAGAGAACAAGCCCCTTTTTCCAACCAACTATTGGATCCTGAGACGACACTCTAACTCTAACTCTAACTGAGTGCAAAAAGCTCACTGGTGTGGATTATCACTCATTATTAACTTCACTATTACTTAATGTTACTGCATTAAAATTGTAGGCTCCCATTGTATCACCATCTTGATAGTAGCTAGATGCAGAGCATTCCGCACTTAAAAATCAGAGTGTATGCCTGGCATAGTACTGAATCCCATCCAAATTAATCTGCATGCACATTGTAAGATGCACTTATGTGCAATGATTTAGGGCTAGGAAGAGAATGGTTCGGTATGCATGACACACTTACAATCTCCTACTCTCTCTTTGCAACATGCCTTCATTAGAATAAGGTCTAATATCAAAGTATCATGCCTTCATTTCATGCTGTCATTCTGCATCACTCCTTGTCAGAGTGCTCCATATCCATCTGGCTGTTCCCCACTCAAGTTCATTGAATTAGACACTGATGCATCAAGCACAGAGGGATTATAGAGTCATGGTGTCACAGAGAGGTACAGCATGGAAACAGACCCTTCAGTCCAGCCAGTCCATGCCGACCAGATATCCCAACCCAATCTAGTCCCACCTGCCAGCACCCGGCCCATGTCCCTCCAAACCCTTCCTATTCATATACCCATCAAATGTCTCCTAAATGTTGCAACCAGCCTCCACCACATCCTCTGGCAGCTCATTCCATACACATACCACCCTCTGTGTGAAAAAGTTGCCCCTTAGCTCTCGTTTATATCTTTCCCCTCTCACCCTAAACCTATGGCCTCTAGTTCTGGACTCCCCCACCTCAGGGAAAAGATTTTGTCTATTTATCATATCCATGCCCCTCATGATTTTGTAAATCTCTATAAGGTCACCCTTCAGCCTCCGATGCTCCAGGGAAAACAGTCCCAGCCTGTTCAGCCTCTCCCTATAGCTCAAATCCTCCAATCCTTGCAACACACTTGTAAATCTTTTCTGAACCCTTTTAAGTTTTACAATATCTGTCCGATAGGAAGGAGACCAGAATTGCACGCAATATTCCAACAGTGGCCTAACCAATGTCCTGTACAGCCGCTACATGACCTCCCAACTCCTGTACTCAATGCTCTGACCAATAAAAGAAAGCATGCCAAACACCTTCTTCACTATCCTATCTACCTGTGACTCTACTTTCAAGGAGCTATAATTCTGCACTCCAAGGTCTATTTGTTCAGCAACACTGCCTAGGACCTTGCTATTAAGTGTATAAGTCCTGCTAAGATTTGCTTTCCCAAAATGCAGCACCTCACATTTATCTGAATTAAACTCCATCTGCCACTTCTCAGCCCATTGGCCCACCTGATCAAGATCCTGTTGTAATTTAAGGTAACCCTCTTCGCTATCCACTACATCTCCAATTTTGGTGTCATTTGCAAACTTACTAACGGTTCCTCTTATGCTCACATTCAAATCATTTATGTAAATGACAAAAAGTAGAGGGTCCAGCACTGATCCTTGTGGCACTCCACTGGTCACAGGCCTCCAGTCTGAAAAACAACCATTCCACTACCACCCTCTGTCTTCTACCTTTGAGCCAGTTCTGTATCCAAATGGCTGGTTCTCCCTTTATTCCGTGAGATCTAACCTTGCTAACCAGTCTCCCATGGGGAACCTTGTCGAAAGTCTTACTGAAGTCCATATAGATCACATTTACCACTCTGCCCTCATCAATCCTTTTTGTTACTTCTTCAAAAAACATGATTTCCCATGCACAAAGTCATGTTGACTATCCTTAATCAGTCCTTGCCTTTCCAAATACATGTCCATCCTGTCCCTCAGGATTCCCTCCAACAACTTGCCCACCACCAACATCAGGCTCACTGGTCTATAGTTCCCTGGCTTGTCCTTACCAACCTTCTTAAACAGTGGCACCACGTTAGCCAACCTCCAGTCTTCCGGCACCTCACCTGTGACAATCGATGATACAAATATCTCAGCAAGAGGCCCAGCAATCACTTCTCTAGCTTCCAACAGAGTTCTCAGGTGCACCTGATCAGGACCTGGGGATCTATCCACTTTTATGTGTTTCAAGACATCCAGCACTTCCTCCTCTGTAATCTGGACATTTTGCAAGATGTCACCATCTGTTTCCCTACAGTCTATATTTTCCATTTCCATTTCCACAGTAAATACTGATGCAAAATGCTTGTTTAGTATCTCCCCCATTTTCTGCGACTGCACAAAGGCCGCCTTGTTGATCTTTGAGGGGCCCTATTCTCTCCCTAGTTACCTTTTGTCCTTAAAGTATTTGTAAAAACCCTTTGGATTCTCCTTAATTCGATTTGCCAAAGCTAAATCATGTCCCCTTTTTGCCCTCCTAATTTCCCTCTTAAGTATACTTCTACTGCCTTTGACTTGATATATCCTGTCTATACCTTACATATACTTCCTTCTTTTTCTTAACCAAATCCTCAATTTCTTTAGTCATCCAGCATTCCCTACACCTACCAGCCTTCCCTTTCACCTCGACAGGAATATATTTTCTCTGGATTCTCGTTATCTCTTTTCTGAAGGCTTCCCATTTTCCAGCCATCCCTTTACCTGTGAACATCTGCCCCCAATCAGCTTTTGAGAGTTCTTGCTTAATACCGTTAAAATTGGCCTTTCTCCAATTTAGAACTTCAACTTTTAGATCTGGTCTATCCTTTTCCATCACTATTTTAAAACGAATAGAATTATGGTCGTCGGTCCAAAAGTGCTCCCCCACTGACACCTCAGTCACCTGCCCTGCCTTATTTCCCAAGAGTAGGTCAAGTGTTGCACCTTCTCTCGTAGGTACATCCACATACTGAATCAGAAAATTTACTTGTACACACTTAAGAAATTCCTCTCCATCTAAACCTTTAACACTATGACAATCCCAGTCTATGTTTGGAAAGTTAAAATCCCCTACCATAACTACCCTATTATTCTTACAGATAGCTGAGACCTCCTTACAAGTTTGTTTCTCAATTTCCCTCTGACTATTGCGGGGTTCTATAATACAATCCCAATAAGTGATCATCCCTTTCTTATTTCTCAGTTCCACTCAAATAACTTCCCTGGATGTTTTTCCAGGAATATCCTCCCTCAGCACAACTGTAATGATATCCCTTATCAAAAACACTTCTCCCCCTCCTCCCTTGCCTCCCTTCCTATCCTTCCTATTTCATTTGTATCCTGGAACATTAAGCTGCCAGTCCTGGCCATCCCTGAGCCTGTTGCTGTGATACAACAAACATAAAGCGAAATGAAATTGGCCCAGACGCAGCAGTAAGCCCAGGATCAGCAGCAATCACCAGCAGATGTGGAACGGCCTCTACAAGTAAAGGTCACAGCTGTGTGTAGGAGATGTGGGAGGTCCAGAGAGTTTTGTCCTCAATGCCATTTCCTCCATATGAGCGAGGCACAATATCAATGCAGTTGTTGTGGTTCTGTTCGCCGAGCTGGGAATTTGTCTTGCAAATGTTTCGTCCCCTGTCTAGGTGACATCCTCAGTGCTTGGGAGCCTCCTGTGAAGCGCTTCTGTGCTGTTTCCTCTGGCATTTATAGTGGCCTGTCTCTGCTGCTTCCGGTTGTCAGTTCGAGCTGTCCGCTGTAGTGGCCGGTATATTGGGTCCAGGGCGATGTGTTTGTTGATAGAGTCTGTGGATGAGTGCCATAATGAGACCCAATATACCGGCCACTACAGCGGACAGCTCGAACTGACAACCAGAGAAGAGGCAGAGACAGGCCACTATAAATGCCGGAGGAAACAGCACAGAAGCGCTTCACAGGAGGCTCCCAAGCACTGAGGATGTCACCTAGACAGGGGACGAAACGTTTGCAAGACAAATTCCCAGCTTGGCGAACAGAACCACAACAATGAGCACCCGAGCTACAAATCTTCTCCCAAACTTTGAATATCAATGCAGATTTTGGATCTCCCAGGACACTCACACTGTCAACTGCTGGTGTGGGACCTGTGGCCCAAAGCCATAAGTGGCCACCTTTATCCTGGTGGTGCCATCTACACTGAACCTCTATGCACTGTCAGATCCACTGGGGACCTGTGAGGGATCTCTCAGTTGCTAATACACAGTATATTGAGGCTGTTAGCAGAAGCTGATTTGTTCCAGAACACAGTGCTTCATCTCATTTCCCCACCTTGAGGCCAGTGCTATAGCCCAGACAGTCAGATTCAGCAAAGTAGCTGGCTTCCCTCAGTGCAGGGTGCAATAGATTGTACATGCATGACATTGAGTAAACCACATCGTAATGCAATTTAGTTCATAATAGAGAAGTGTTTCATTTCATCAAAGTGCAAATGATCTGTGATCATTAAAATCCACATATTAGTAGATTTTATCATAAGTTCATGCAAATTTCAGGAATATGGTCACTCTCTTTCATTAGTTTAATGAAGAAAAGCAAGAAATTTGAATGGACAAAAAAATGACAGAGTGTGTTTGGTAGATTAAAAATGATACTGACTACCATACCAGTTTTACTATCACCTAATTATAAGAAGTTATTTAAACTGTCTGTGGGTGCCAGTGACATTGGTGTTGGTGCAGTGTAGTTGCAGGAGGATAAAATGATTATCAAGGGCACATCAGTTACTTTTCCAAGAAATTAAATTTATAAAATTTGAGTTTGAGACATTGTTTTACTGGAGTTTATTGCATCAAACCATACCATCTAAAAACCATGCATATTATGGGAGAAGTCAATATTATAATAGATTTTCTGTTTAAAGGAATTGTGAAAGAAAATGAATACCAAATGAAAATTTGACTTATGTAGAATATGATTCTAAAAGTCCTTGTCTGTTTAATTTAAGTATATTACTATTGTTTAAGTAAAATAGAAGTAGTAATAAGAAGAAATGAAAGAAATGAAAGTGCCTCTTAAAGATTACTTTGCATTTTTTGGGGGGTAGAGATATGATAAAGGCTTACAATATACAATAATTTGAGAACTTGGATTTTAAAGTAGGGGTAAATGTATTTTAGTTTATAAATATGACTTGGATTCTTACAGGAGTCAGAAAGTCATTTGTTAACATTGAGTAGAGACAGGAGTTTTGGAGAAAACATGCAACTTAAGGTCATTCATTGCAAATACTTATAAAGTTGAGCTTTTATGCCTTACACTGAAACAAATGGTTGGGCACTACAGAGCAGGTTAGGAAGTTTATTTGAATAGAAGAATGCAAAATTATGAAAGATTTAAATAATGATGGTCTAATCTCACTAGTTGGTAGGTCAGTAATAAATGACCTAGGGTTCAGGATTATCACTATAAGAATGTAGAAGAATTGGAAGAAAGATCTTCTGAAAGTAGGATGTTAAATGGGAATGTGTAGTGTCAATGAGAATTGAAAAACAAGTAATGACCCTATTTAAGGGGGAGTTTGAGAAGTATTTAAAATCCAAAATATGAAATGATTTGGAGAAAAGATTAACTATAATTCTATTTTGTGTTCCCTATCATTTGGACAGCTAAAACCAGCAAGAGATCAAATACACTGAAGTGTCCAGTTTGCTGTTGCAGTTTCAGGGATGAAGTTTCCTTATGCTGAGTGCTCCCCCTTTCCCAGTGTCCTGATTATATAATTGGGAAAACTGGATAGCAAAGCTAGCTGAGTCTTTTGCTTCTAAAGTGGCCTTCTTCCTCTTCTGGCATTGCACGTGATCTTTTTCTGTAAAAAGCACTTGTCTTTTCTTCATGGTCAGTAGCCATCTCTTAGTTATTGGCAGGATGCTTCTTTGAGCTTGCTGTGAATACATGATAACACCAGCCTGAGAAACTAGGCCAAAGTCACGCAGCTTTTCAAATGGTAAAAGTGTTGCTCTAACTGTGTAGTGGTGGATTAAGGAAGGTATTCATTCAAAATCTTATATATAGGAATCATTTTTATATTTAACATTGAAGACAGAATCAGTACCCTTAAACTTGGATTGTTAATTCTTCAGCATTTTGTGCCCATTTCTGTTGCTATCTTTTATTCACAAAGAGAAAGTCCAAGGAGCTTAGCATGATTATAAAAGCTGCAGCCTGTAACAATATGACAAGATAAAAACCTGCTTCTCTATTTTAATAGATGTTTCGCGATTCAATTCCAAAATCTGAAGTGGGCATTCTGACACCGAATTCTAGTGACGTAATCAAGTTAATCCTTGACGCTTATCATGTAAGTACTGACCAGTATAGTAATTCTTGCATTAAAATCTGCCCAACATTTTGTACTGATCCAGTACCTAAAAATATAGTGGTGGTTATGTTTTCATCCTTTTTTGCAGGCTTTGTCTTTTGCTGTGATCTTGGAGAACAGCTCATTGCCAGAAGGAGTGATAATGCATTCTACAGTCTACTGTAATAACAATACTGTACATACAGAGGAAGACAGCTCCAAGTGTTCAGGGATTCACACTGGTGACAAGGTAACTTATAGGTCACAATGAACATAATGTATGTTTGCACTTCGATCGTGGTCAGTAATACTCGGTCAGTAATACATCTGATGAATTACTTTGTGTGTACTATTTGGGAAGTGAAGAAATGTCTTAATGCCAATCTTATCAGAATATGGGAGCAAGATGGCAGATGGGCAGAGGCAGTGTATAATTGGGTGTGATGACCGGGATTGCCAAGCCCATTGTTTATCTGCCTGTCCTCAGTCTTAGCAGACACAGTTTGGGTTCTGGGGAGACTCGCTTCCTATCCGCGACCCTTAAGCAGCCAATCAATGGCTTTCTAAGGCATCATCCTCATGGTAGTGTGTCACATGGCAGTGCCACAAGGTACAGTATGGCTCCCTGTTGCATGCTCCAGGAAAGACTTGCAATCACTGCCTCTGTTTCAAGTGTACATGTTCTTTTTAAATAAGGAGCAGGAGGTTTAGAGGGGATATGAGGAACCATGTTTTCATCCAGAGGGTAGTGGAAATTTAAGTATTTAAATATGCCCTTGTGATGCAAGAGCATAGAAGTACTGGAAAATGAGATTAGAATAGTTGGGTGGTTAATTTTGACTGGCTTGGTTGAAATGGGCCAAAGGGCATTTTTCTGTGCTGTGGATGTCTGTGACTCCGCGCCCCCACCTCCCCAACCAACATCCCAATTGTGTCATCCTTCTGGGGCATGCCTTATAAGGGCAACACTCTAACCTTGAACTCTGACCTCCAGCGACACACATGCTCAAGGACCGTCTGCAATCTTAGCAGTGATAATGGCTAACAGCGCCACTGGTGGGACTGAAGAGCTGCCAGAGATCTGATGGAAACATAGAAACTAGGAGCAGGAGTAGGCTATTTCTGTCTTTCGAGCCCGCTCCAATGTTCAATATGAAGATGATAGATCATCCAACTTAGTATCCTGTTCCCGTCTCGTCATCATACCACTTGACCCAAGAACTAAATCTAAACCCTTCTTGAAAACATTCAATGTTTTGCCAAAACCACTGGCTGTAGAAGTCAAATAATTTGCTGACAGCTTTGGAATTGAGGCATCTTCCCACATGGGGCCAGAAACTGATCACCTACTGGAGAATCTGGTCTCAGTTCTCAGAAAACACTCCTGTAAATCTTTATCACACTCTTTGTCACATCACCGAAAGGTCGATTCTCCTGCTCCTCAGATGCTGCCTGACCCGCTGTGCTTTTCCAGCAAAACACTTTTCAAATCCTTTTGAAGAAAGATTGAACTTTCCTTTGGTAAAGAGATTGAAATAGCACATAGTACTCCAAGTGATGCTTCACTATAACACAGTGTCAATGCATGAGGTTTCTTTTTCATATAATCTAGTCTCTTTGCAATAAAAATTAACATTCTATTTCCCTGAATTGCTTGTTGCATCTATGCATTAACTTTTTGTGGTATGTGTGAAAGGGACATTTAAACACCAACATTTCCTAATCTCTCACCATTTAAAAAACATTCAACATTTTATACTAAAATAGATACTTTTACAATTCCCACAAAATAATCCATCTGCCAGGTTCTTGCCCACTTACTAAACCTATTAATATTCATCTGCCGAGTCCTTCTCACAGCTTACTTTCCCTTGAGCCTGGTTCCTAGGTAACCTGTAATGCCAGAACGGGCAACTCCCCAACATGCATGGCACCTTATCAAAGCTGAGTAGTTTTGATCACAACCACTTGCCAAGAAGTGGTGAAATTTGCATCTTATCATACATTTGCACAACAATACTTTGGACTTCTTGCATGGATACCGTCATCATGCTTTGCGTATTTAAATATTTGACAGGTTAAAAGCTGATTTTAGAATATTGTTTTCCTCCTTAAGCATTAATACAGTATGATAAAGCTACTTTACTGGTAGAACCTATGAATAGATTGTCATATGCATTCTTTTGATGTTCTTAGTGCATTATACAAATAAATTTTGATTTCAGACTTAAAAATTCTAATTTATTCTTCTTCGTGACTGCAAACTTATGGATGTTCTTAATTTCCTCCATCTTTCCTTCTTCCTGTGGGGTTGCAGCTTCTAAATCTCCAGTATCTTGCAATTTAATCACCATTTCTTAATACATGACTTCATTTTACTCTTTACAACCATGTAGATATCTGTTCTGTGGTTTTAAACCTTCACCCTTGATCTCTCAGCAGTAAAATATTGTCTGTGTTGATCAGTCTGCAGCAGCACTTCATTTATAACCTTTACAAGAAGAACAATTTTTAAAATGCCACTCTGGTCTTTCCAGGTGAAATTTGACATACATATTACAGCAAAGAAATGCCCAAAAAATGAGCAGGAGGCAACTATTCAGCTCAAGCCAACGGGTTTTAATGAGAAAGTGGAAATCACTCTGAAGTTTTTATGTGAATGTGAGTGCAATAAACAGGAAATCACAAAACGCCCAGATTGCAATGAGGGGAATGGAAAAATAGAGTGTGGAGTCTGCAAGTAAGTTACTAAGTTACTTAGCACATTATTGATAACAGGGAAAATTACAAAAAAAAAGTAGAGAGGTGATGACATGATGACATTATTGCTGGATTAGTGATTCAGGGGTAATGTTTTGGGGGGGGGGTGTTTGAAACACGGTATAGCTGATGGTGGAATTTGAATTTGACGAAGTCTGGAATTTAAAAAATCTAATAATGACAGTGAAAGTATTGTTGATTGCTGTAAACAAATTCATCTGGTTCACTATGTCCTTTAGGGAAGGCAAACTGCTGGTCTGGCCTACATGTGCCTTTAGACCCACAACAGTCTAGTTGACCGCTAACTGCCTTCTGATAATTCTAGTAAGTCACTCAATTATATCAAACTGCTGAAAAATCTCCAAAATGGAATGAAACAAAATGGATCACTTGGCATTGAACTAGTCATTGGAAATGACAAAGGGGACATTCAGCCCTGTCAACCTTGGAAAGTCCTCCTTCCCAACATCTGCAGCTACTGCCAAAATTGGGAGAGCTGTCAATAACTGAGCACCTACAATCCTTCTCATCCCTAAATTGCTGACACTTATGTTGTCACCACAACTTGAAATAGAAATTCCAAATGTAGGCTAGCCAGATTTATAAAGTTTCAACACAGCTTCCCTGCTTTTGTACTCATTACATCATGAAGCAAAGATCCTACAGCATCATTTCTGGAGGAATGTTAATGTAGCTGGAATAAATGAATTAGCTTAGTTGTTACATGTGCTGAAATGAGTACAGTGAAAAGTGCAAGTTGCTGCTTATCTTAGGTACAAAGGTCCCTAGGCACAGCTCTTTCAGTTACAGTTCTTAAAACAAAAAGTCCAGCATTGCAGATTCAGGAATAAATTTTAAAATGGAGAAAAATAGGTACAGAGGAACAGTCTTCTGACCCAGTCCGTATTAACACATGGATGACAGCCCCTTGAAACTAATGGGTTACATCCCAGGGTCTTAAAAGAAGTGGTTTCAGAGATAGTAGATGCATTGAATGAAATCTTGCAGAATTCCCTCAATTCTGAAAGGATCCCATTAGTTGCAGAATGTTCTGTGTCTTTCAGAACCAACCACTGCCAGCTAATGATTGGGCAAGGGTTTTGCCGCCAAATTGCCATTCTATACTGAATCAAAGAGCCTAATGATGAAAGGTGCTTGGGGATGAACCATGAATGGGTTTAACAAGAAGAGGCACCTGTCTTAACAACAATATATAGTTCATTGCATGATAGAAAAGATGCAAGTTATCATAGGCTCATTAGACTATGAGGAGCCAGAAATAGCACCTCTCACCTTGTTGGACTCTTTATTATCGGATTGAGTGGAGCCTAATACAATTCCTAACATTAAGAGATCACTAAAATTATCTTAAACAACAAAAAAAGTAAGAATTAACGCCACAATTTAAGATAAGAAATAGGATACCTTTGGCTAGTACTGCAAAAAAATGTTCCCACTTGAGATAAGAGCTCTAATGTTGGAAGTAATATATATTAAATAAGGTAAAGGATTGGATAACTAATAGGAAACAGTGTATTGGGAATTACAACTTGGCAAGCTTTAACTAATGGAGTTCCACAAACATCAGTGCTAGTGGCTAAAGTAATTATGATCTATATTAATGACTTGGATGAAGGGATGATTGCATTGTAGCCAAATTTTCTGACAACACAGTGTTAGGTAGGAAAGCAAGTTGTGTGGATAATACCTGTGTTTGCAAGGAAACATAGATTAGTTGAGAGAGTAGGCAAACATTTGATAGGTGGAATACATTGTGAAAAATGTGAAATTGTCCATTTTGGTAGGAAGAATAGAAATATAGAATATGATTTAAACAGAAAGAGACTGAAGAAAGTTGGACTTTATTCGAAAGAATTTGACGATATTCGCTCATAACCGTCGTCTTTGAGTTGGGGTAAGATTTTCTGGAAATCATGCCATTACTGTAGAAGCTTGATTTGTTCAACAATGTTGTCGAAGACTGGGCCCAGCATGTGGAAAGAAAGCATTAATTTTCTGGGCAAATAACATTGGGGCAGATGAAAAGCACTGAGTAATTCTCCTCAGAGCTTGTGGACCTACAGCTTTTTAAGTTATTAAGAGCCTAACTTCCCATGAGACACCAGATACTAAAACCTTTCAGGAGCTGATAAGATTTAGTAAGGAATACTACAACCCCAAACTTTCTTTAATTCTGAGATGCTATCGGTTTTACTTGGCAATTTGAGAACCGGGAAATCTGTGTCAGGATTTTTGACTTGGTTAAGATGACTGGTAGAGGCATGTGACTTTAGTTTAACCCTTAATGAGATGCTGAGTTACCATTGGTGTATAGGATTAATGATGCAATCATGCAAAAGTGCATTCTAGCTGAAGTCTAACTGAACTTCAAATACTACAAATGGCTATAAAAAAAATGGGTAATGAGATAACAGCATTAATATCAATTAAATGAACTGCTTCATCTTAAAATAGAAAGAACCAGCCTATGTCCTTGGACTCAGAGGAGGAGGTATGTAATGATTGTAACAAGGTCAGCCAGGTGGACCTCATAGAATATGAGTTCCCCGATTGGGGCTGTAATTCTGGTCCAGTCAGGGATTCCTGGCTGACAGATAAGAACAAGAGTGTCAGACACCCTATTCACTTTGAGAGCTGGCTCTGAGGGAGCTACATCAGTGTCAAGGAATCTCCATGTTCAAATAAAGGGCGTATGGTGATGGGATACCAGCCTCTGGAGATTATGTCAGGGAAGCAGACTGTAAAGGTGGTGAAGGCTTGCTATAACGACAAAGGTCATTTCTGAAAACTGTGTATAGCTGATGTCCTTACTTAAATTTGGATATGTCTGCATAGAAACTGTTCAGAGACGTTCGCTGAACTGTGACCAGGAATGAAGAGGCAGTCGTATGAGGAAAGTTTGACCAGATCCAGAGCAAACCCATTCAGAGTTTAGAAGAATAAAAGTTAATCTTATTTTTCTGAGGGGATTAAAGAGAGAATATTTCCTCTCATGGGAGAACCTAGATTGGGGTGGGGGTGGGGGGGAAATCACAGTTTAATGTCAGAGATCTCCCATTTAAGAATTAGATGTGGAAGAATTTCTTCTCGTATATGATTGGTAATCTTTGGAATTTTCTTCCCCAAAAATAATTGCAGCTGGGTCATTGACTATATCCACGGCTGAATTAATCAGATTTTTGATCCACAAGGGTGTCACAAGTTATGAAGGACAGGAGAAAGCAACTAAGGCTATGGTCAGATCAATCTTATTGAATGAGGGGCAGGCCCAAGGAGCTGAAGGGCTCTACTGCTCCTATTTTCCTGAGATACTTCCCCACCTGCTCTCTTAGTGTGTCCTGCCACTTGTAAAGATCTGTTCATGCGAGCCAACTCTGTCCTTGCACATTCTTCAAAATTTTACCTGAAATTCTGCCAATTTCAGAACTGAAATTCAAGTTTGAATTGCCTTTTCTCGAGCAATTTTGCTTAATTACATGGCCCTGCATGTCTCATTATTGAGTCCAGCATTAAGGGACAGGATTGAATTCATCTTGATGTTTTTATTTGTGGACAGGACATATTTCCCACATTGGAGAAAGTGAGGACTGCAGATGCTGGAGATCAGAGTCAACAGTGGGGTGATGGAAAAGCACAACAGGTCAGGCAGCATCCGAGGAGCATGAGATCGACGTTTCAGGCAAGAGTCCTTCATCAGTAATGAACTCATTCCCGATGAAGGGTTCTTGCCCAAAACATCGATTTTCCTGCTCCTCAGATGCTGCCTGACCTGCTGTGCTTTTCCATCACCCCACTCTCAACCCATATTTCCCACATTTTCAGTTAGATGCCAGTGTTATAGCTGTACACAGCAAATAGCTCGGAATGTGGTTTCTTCTGGAGCACAAGTTAATCATGCCCATTGCCTTCTCTGTTTTTAATATTTGACTCCTGCCACATTGTTTTGAACATAATTTTCCTATTCATTCACAAATGTTTTTATTTTAGTTGAGAATTTGTTTGCTCTTTTTCCTGATAATCTTAAATCAAGTATTTCCTACTGAGTGAAACAACACAGTTGAGAACAGCAAAAACAAAATACTGCAGATGTGTGAAATCCGAGAACAGAAAACATGGAAACTTTCAGCTGATCTGGTAGCGTTTCAGATCAATGATTATTTTCAAGAGAACCAGGCATATAATTGCTTTTGAATCAGTGAAAAGGAGGAGAGTAGGAAGCAGACCAAATGGAGTATTCTTTGATAGAGTGCAAGGCAGGACAGGTTAAATAGTACAAGTTTTGATGGTGTAAAAGCCAAAGAGAGTGATAATGGGACAAATAAGAAACAATGAAATGTCTCAATGAAGTGAAAATGGCAGGATAACAGTCCTCTGAACGCAAAGAGTGCATTTAAGACAGAGTTAGGACAGAGGTTCTAATGAAGAGTTACCAGAGTCAAATTGTCAACTCTGCTTTCTTCCCACAAATGCTACCAGACCTGCTGATCTTCTTCAACAATTTTTGTTTTTTCATTTAAGACAGTGATTTATAAATTCTTGATGAGTTAGGGGTTTGAAGGTTACACGGAGAGGCAGGCCAATGAGATTGAAAAACATATCAACCATGATTGGATAGTGGAACAGACTCAATGGGCTGAATGATCTAATTCTGCTCCTACATCTTATGGTCTTGTGGTTTTACGATTAAGAAAGAGATAAGAGCAAAAATAAAACACAAAATAAAAGGGACATTATTTAGTTTAATGATGCACCCAGAAAACTATAAAGTTCCCAGTCCAAAGTTTGAGGTGATGTCCCTTGAGACTAAGGGTCATTGTTTTTAAAGAAGAAGCTAAGATTATGATTTCCTGAAGCTGATTTTAAGATTTAACTGTTTCATTTTCAGATGCAATGAAGGACACATTGGTCGATTTTGTGAATGCAACATTGATGAAATACATCGTGAGGATATGCTTGCCTCCTGTAGAAAAGATAATGCATCTCTAGTTTGCAGTGGTATTGGAGATTGTATCTGTGGGGAATGTGAATGCCAAAAGAGGGAAAATCCCAATGAATACATCTCAGGCAAATATTGCGAATGTGATAACTTCAGTTGTGACCGATTCAATGGATTGCTCTGTGGAGGCAAGTGTACAGCAGAATGCAGAATCTACCTGTATTTACTTTCCCATAATCTGAGCAAAATACTGTGGGATGCTGAAATAAAAACAGGACATAATGGACAAAAGTACTGAATGACTTTGGCAGCATCTGTGGATGTTAACAGCAAAGTTAACATTTTGAGTCCAATATGACTCTTCTGGTTATTTGCTATTTGAATACACATCTTGTTCTCATGCTAACATTTCGACCATCTTAAAAAAACCAAGACCTATAAACAGAGAGCCAGGACATACCACCAGTGCTTCACAGGAGACTCTCACAGATGATGTTACCTAGTTATAGTGATGAAATGTCTGAAAACAAACCTTCCAGCTCAGCGAGCTAACTTACTATTTCTACCCCAGGCTTGCTGCAGTGTTCCAGTGAAGCCCAAGACAAGCTCACCTCATTTTTTCCTTAGGAACATTCCAGTCTTCAGGACTCAACATTGAGTTCAACAATTTCTGACCATGAACACTGTCTTCCATTTTGATTACATCTTCCTCACCCACTGCATGGCATGGTAGCATTGGTTTACTCCACACAGAGCTGATCAATTTTCTATGATTCAAACCAACTGTTAACAACAATTCTGTATCTATATTTCCTCCTCCCCTACCATCCCTTCGTCCTTTACTCCAACACCATCTCCATCTGTTCCACTTGTCCGTCCTCCTCTTCTGTTAACAGCATAAAAACAATCACTTTCCAGCCCCCTTCAGTTCTGAAGAGGAGTCATATTGACTTTCTCCACAGCTGCTGCCTCATTGCTGAGCTTCTTTTGCACTTTCTGTTTTATTTGCGTTTCCATATGCTGGTTCTAGGTCTTCAGAATTTGAACTTATTTGTGATTGACACAAATGTGAAAGTTGGTAAACATCATTGGGTATTATTATGATCCTGGATCCAACTGCCAATTTTATGTTATGATCTGGCCAGGAACCAGTAACTTTTACTTTTAAAGTAAAAAAAATGTTGAGATGCAGAAAACATAGTAAAAGCATGAAATCATGCAGTTATTCCATGGTATATAACGGAGCGCTGACACATCATATCCAGAACCCCAGGACACTGAACCATGAAAAGAGGATGATTGACCACAGTCAGTGAGCCAGTTAACATTGGTCAATATGGCTAATGCACAGTAATCAGACATTCCAGTCACACCAAATGGATTTCACTGTAATTCCTGCCTGTTTTATAGGGCAGCACAGTGGCTCAGTGGTTAGCACAGCTGCCTCACAGCACCAGGGTCCTGGGTTCAATTCCAGCCTCAAGGACTGTGCAAACTCCACACAGACATTCTCCCTGTATCTGCATGGGTTTTTCTCCAGGTGCTCTAGTTTCCTCCCACAATCACAAGGATATACAGGTTAGCCATGGGAAATACAGGCTTACAGGAATGGGGGGGGGGGAGGGTCTGTGTGGGCTGCTCTTCAGAGGGTCATTGTGTGGACTTAATGGGCTCATTGGCCTGCTTTCACACTGTAGAGATTTGATGTTAAGATGTGGTCAGTCATCAAATTTCATTAAATTTTACATGGGATTTCAACTCTTCAATTTTGTTGTTTTGACATTGAAAAACTTTTTTAGGAGCCACTCAGTCATGGACTGGCTCAATGACTGTGGCCAATCCCCCCCTTTTCGTAGTTCAGTGGTCCCTGCATTCTGGATATGATGTGTCAGCACTCCATTATGAGCCGTTGACTGACTGACAGTCTCCATGAACTGGTCTGCCTTTGAGTATTCTCTCAAGCTCCAATTGTGCTCGACTGCATCACGCAAATATTCATGTAAGCTTTTCATCTCCTCATCGTTCAGCTGCACTAAATTGTTGATGCTTGCTGGCTCCTTCCAAGATCCTTGTGGCCTCCCTCCAACACAGAAGATCAGAGACCTACCCATATTTTCAGCTCCCCAGAACATTTTCTGAGTCTTGATTCCAACATTTAGCTGCCTACGGATTCCTAGAACTTTTTCTGGAGTTCTATTAGCACAGGGCAATCCAACTCCTCCTTTACACAGAATCCACCTGTTTCATCAGGACAGCTGCATCACTCTTAACATGGAGTCTGCTTCTGTCACTCTCTCACAAGGTGGAACCTTTAAACTCCTCTTAGTGACTTGCGAACTCTCCTGAGTGACCAATCAAATATCTTGTGATAAATCCCTCCCCTCTATTGCTGGGCCAAATTGAATGTTGCTATCTAGGAACTCTTCGAATGGCTGTTCCATAAATGTTATTATGCACTGATTGCTGGTTTGCTCAGTAGAAAACATGGATATAGAGTATTTCATCACAGTTTAAAGGATTGGTAAGAAGATTGCGGGAAATGGAAATAGCAGTCTTTACTTAGCCGAGCTAGACGTTCAGTTTGATATTGACTGGGGACCTTCCTGTATTCTGATATCTCCAGTAGCTAATCCAGATCCATTCTGTTCAATTCCATTAACTCAGCTGAAGTAGGTGGGCTAAGTGCACCGAGCTAAAAGAAAATCAATAGCGCAGATTTTTCTTCATGGGTTAATTGTGGAGAGTCAGGAAAGATCCCAGCTCCATAAAACCAATCTTTAAATTTGTCCACCTCCACATCTGTGTTTTGATCCAGGGGCCTAGCTGGATTACAAGTCAGGCCGGGTGGCTTGGTAAGAAACTGCATTGCTGCCCAGATCACAATATGGGCTGGGCAGGCAGCTTGCCTTGGGACTCTGGCACTGTGTTTACAGTTTAAAAATATAGATTGAATATTAAACGTCCTATGTGCTCTCACTGCCTTCACTCACATCCCTTAGTCTCCATGCCCTATTTATGCCTATAAATACCAATGGCGTCACCTCTATTGTCTGTCATATCCTCTGTGCCAATCTATGCCCATCTCCTCATCGTCTAAGGCCATTCATGTCTCAACACCAATGTGCCAAACCCTTGACCTCACATATTTCCTTTGCACTCCATACCAATCTATCCATTCTGCATAGCCATTCATATCCCTGCATCCAATGCCAATCTTCCAATCGCCCTGGCCATCCATGGCATTATACCCATCTACCCATCTACCATAGTGTCTCATACCCAAATGTCCCCAGTAAATCCATGACCCATATATGCGAATTGAGTGCCAATTCATAAAATCCTTTGTCCATCCCTCAGCTAATACCTAGCATGGGATAACCCAACAATCATGCTGACAGAAAATTGAAGTTACCAGTCTTTGAGAATATCACTATTAGAAAATGATAATGCAAAACACAAAGTCTTTTGTAAAAAAACATTTCCATTCAATAATCAGTTAGAGCTGTCTGTTAATAGGAATTCCATTGTGAAATTGGTAGTTTGGGAAATCAGTAATGCTGCACAATTGCTTTAGTGCTGCACTCTGAAATAGTGAGCACTAACTCCATTTGTTTTATTGTTTGGACAGTTCTTGACAATGAAGCCAAACCCAATGAGTGCATACAGTTAGTGAGTTTTGAGAAGATTTGTAGCTCAGGTTGAGGTGCTGGATGTAGGTTTGCTCACTAAGCTGGAAGGTTCACGTTCATACATTTTGTCACCATCTTCAGTGAGCCTCCGGACGAAGCATTACTAATGATTCCTGCTTTCTATTTATATGTTTGGGTTTCTTTGGGATGGTGATGCCATTTCCTGTGGTGATGTCATTTCCTATGGTGATGTCATTTCCTGTTCTTTTTCTCAGGGGGTGGTAAATCAGGTCTAGGTCAATGTGTTTGCTGATAGAGTTCCGGTTGGAATGCCATACTTCTAGGAAGTCTCGTGCGTGTCTCTGTTTGGTTTGTCCTAGGTAACATCTTCAGTGAGCCTCTGATTACATCGAGATAAGGAAGGACACCACTTCGACTCAGACAATGCATCCATCCTAGGACAAGCCAAACAGAGACATGCATGAGAATTCCTAGAAGCATGGCATTCCAACTGGAACTCTATCAACAAACACATTGACCTGGACCCGATTTACCACTCCCTGAGAAAAAAACAGGAAATGACATCACCATAGGAAATAATGTCACTACAGGAAATGACATCACCGACCCATAGGGCGGCATGGTGGCTCAGTGGTTAGCACTGTTGCCTCACAGCACCAGGGTTCCAGGTTCAATTCCAGCCTCAGGCAACTGTCTATGTGGTGTTTGCACATTCTCCCTGTGTTGTCTGCGTGGGTTTCCTCTGGGTGCTCCGGTTCCCTTTCACATTCCAAAAATGTGCAGGTTAGGTGATTTGGCCATGGTAAATTGCCCATAGTGTTAGGTGCATTAGTCAGAGGGAAATAGGATAGGTGGGTTACTCTTCAGAGGGTCGGTGTGGACTAGTTGGACCGAAGGGCCTGTTTCTGCACTGTAGGGAATCTAATCTAAAAAAACCCAAACATATAAATAGAAAGCCGGAATCGTCAGCCATGCTTCATCAGGAGGCTCACTGAAGACGTTACCTAATAGGGTGACGAAACATCTGAACATGAACCTTCCAGCTTAGCAAGCAAACCAATATCCAGTATATGCAATATTTATGCACAAGCATGTCTTTTCACAATCGCAAATGGTGCCTTACCTCACCTTAGGTATCCTGAGACCAGATCCAACGGGATATCTTACCTCTCCCTAAGAGCAGAAATATCAAGCATCCTTTCAACCTTTGCCCCTTTCATCCCCTCACCCCTTCACCACACACACACACACCTCATGCAACCTAACCAAATTCCTCATCATCCTTTGCAATCCTCTATGAAAGAAGTGCCTGCTACCCACCACTCTTTCCCCTTCATGTATCATGCCAATGTATTAATTAACCACAAGTGCCCATTTGTGGGGAAAAATTGTAGTTTTATTTCTATAATTTCTATATTTTAGGTTACACTATATTAAGAAGAGTACTGATATTCATAAATGCGCATGTTTTTGACAGTGACACATCTTGACACATTAACACTTGTTGACACATTATGACACAGTTTAAGGCAACTTGACAGCTCTTGACAAATCGGGAAGTTTCATAATATTTATGCACTTTTCAAACACAACCTTCTCCAGTTGAGAGACTCAAACAATTCCACCTGACACCACCCACCAAAAGGATCCCTGATCCCAAGGTATGCTAGGAACATATCCACAAGGAAACTTCAGCTTTCCAGAGGGGTACCTTGCTATCAGAAAGACATGTAAAGACAAAAGATCTGCTCTTACCAAGTCTAATCTCGACACTCTAGATTCCCAACAACTGTGACTGCGAAATCCCCTTTCATTGGAGGTCTCTGGTCTTTTAAATGGACACCTACCTCCAGGATCTATGCATACACTAGCTATCAGCTGCTCCTGCAAAAGATGAGAGGTGCCAGGTTTGGATACAGAAATTGAAAATTCCTGAGCTCTGGGGTATATTTGCCTCAGTGGAGAGGGTCTCTGTTGTGGCAAAATTCCTGGCCAATGTTTGGATCTATGACTAAGTGCGTCATACAGAATTTTTTTATCTATCAGGACTGTTAGAAAAATGATATCATGATCACTGAAGCCAGTGCTGAACTGAGATGGGATTCACAAAGGACATTGTGAAACTTGAAATGGGTTCAGAAAAGATTTACAAGGATGTTGCCAGGGTTGGAGAGTTTGAGCTACAGGGAGAGGCTGAATAGGCTGGGCCTGTTTTCCCTGGAGCATCGAAGGCTGAGAGGTGACCTTATGGAGATTGATAAAATCATGGAGGCATGGATAGGGCTATTGGGAAAGGTCTTTTCCCTGGGGTGGAAGAGTCCAGAACTAGAGGGCATAGGTATAAAGTGAGAGGAGAAAGATTTAAAAAGGGTCCTAAGGGGCAACCTTTTCATGCGGTGTGTGTATGGAATGACCTGTCAGAGGAAATTGTGGAGGTTGGTATAATTACAACATTTAAAAGGCATCTGGATGGTACATGAATAGGAAGGGTTTAGCCAAGTTTTGCCTAATGGGACTAGATTAGTTTAGGATATCTGGTCGGCATGGACAAGTTGGACAGAAGCATCTGTTTCCCTGCTGTACATCTCTATGACTCTATAAACCTCTGAATTTGTTGTTATATTTCACTTGATAGATAAAGTTAACAGATACAATGGGTGTAGGGGTTATTGCACTGATCTGTGGAGCAGGGTTGTCAATGTAGGTTTTACGCCAAGAACTCTTCACACATTGTCCCTGATCTCAGTGACCTGAAGAAACCTACTGTGATTAGCTGTACTTGTCTAATCTCGTTTTCAAAATGGTATTCATAAAGTGTGAGAGAAAAGGACAGTTTATTTGATTTGCTGTCATTCTTGGGGGCCAGGGGTGTGTGATGTTGGTACAATAAAGCAAGTATTTCAGGCACACTGAAACTAGGAGAAGTTTTCCCATTCCAAATTTGCAGTAATGGAGATTTTTTTTGATCGGTGCTGTCAATTCCACAGGCACAGAATGAGTACAGAGAAGTTGAAATATTGGGTGAACAGGTTTTAATTCTGCCTGATTACTTCAGCCCACACATCTTACTTGTTGAAGCATTGACACACAAATAGTATTTAATCTATATTCCAATTTGCTTCAGAATGTCAGGTTTATTTGCCTTCAGAACACTGTGTGGAGTCTGTGCATTCTCTCTGTGCCTGCATGGTTTTCTCTGGGTGTTCCAGTTTCCCCCCAAAGTCCGAAGATGTGCGGTTTAGGTGGACTGGTTATGCTAAATTGCCTGTAGTGTCGAGGGATGTGTAGATTAGGTGAATTAGCTATGGGAAATGCAGAGTTAAAGGAATAGAGTAGGGGGTTTGGGTCTGGGTGGGATGCTCTGTAAAGAGTCAGTGTGCACTTAATGGGCTGAGTGGCCTGCTTCCAAACTGCAGGGATTCTATGATTCGAGTCCGTTTTGAATGAGAGTGAGGGGCTTCAGATGATTTTTGTTTCAATGTTTCCAATGCATTTTTAGAATTGTGATGTCAGTTTCATGAATCCTGGAAACAAGTCCTGTATTTTTCTTCATATAGTCTATATTTTTGGGATAATCTTTTGCAATTGGCTCAGTAAGGAAGATTTAATAAAATCCATTTATTGGTCAGTTTCTCTTCAAAAATTCCAAGAGTAGCCCTTTATTTCAGCTGCGACAATGGAGGAAGAATGAGAAAGGAACAGGCAGGAAAATGAGTATGAGAAAATATTTTTCCAGCCAAAATATCATGGTCTATACTCTAGGGAGTCCTGATGGGCAACAAGCTATGATGACGTTAATGGTGGAAATTAATTTGGACTTGCCCCAAATGTGTGTTCTTAAAATTGGTACAAACTGAAGTAATTGATGCCCAGCAAACCAGAAGACACCAAGGCTAAAATGCAGACATCCACATTATTCCACCAACCATATCTACATTCCATGAAACTAACCCTGAGGAACTGACCCCATAGTCTCTGTTAGTATCAAGTTAGTTACAGAGCTGAGCTATCTTTGTTTATTTCATAAATTTACTTTATTCATAAAACATCTCTTTGTGTGTGTGTGTATATATACTGGACAAATGCAGTTCGGTTCTGTATATGATTAGGTTCCCTACAGTGTGGAAACAGGCCCTTCAGCCCAACAAGTCCACACCAACCCTCCAAAGAGCAACCCACCCAGAACCATTCCACTACATTTACCCTTGCACCTAACACTCCAGGCAATTTAGCCTGGCCAATTCACCTGACCTGCACATCTTTGGACTATGGGAGCAAACCGGAGCACACCCAGGCAAACACAGGGAGAATGTGCAAACTCCACACAGACAGTTGCCTGAGGCGGGAATTGAACCCGGGTCCCTGGTGCTGTGAGGCAACAGTGCTAACCACTGAGCCACCGTGCCGTATATCAAATGAATGAACATTGGACTAAGATTCTATCCAAAAAATACCCAAAGACCTCTCTTATACATTTAATGCTAATATTTACATATATTTGAGGCACTAAGAGGGTCCAATAACTGAATGGACCCCCATTTACCTTCAGCAGGAAGACCTCAGGCAGTGGTCTTTCCCCGCTACACCTTGGCAGCAACTGCTCCAAGCTTTCATGTATCCCCCAGCATGCCGTCCTGGACCTTGGAGTGTTCCCATCTGCAATACTCAGTCGGGGGTCAACTTCTTGCTCTGGAAGACCAACACATGTCAGGCAGACCAAAGAGCATCTTTCACCGAATTAATGGTCCTCCAGGTGCAACTGATGTTTATTTCAGTGTGCTTCCCAGGGAACAGGCTGAAGAGGACAGAGTCCTGTGTCCCTGTGCTGCTGGGAATAAACCTCAACACAAACCATTGCAACTTACTAAGTACCCTGGTTTTTTTTTAGGGTAAGGATTTCCTATTTCTTTATCAGTGTCTGGCTAAAAAATTATTTTTTTTTTGTTTATCTATTAATTGGTTTTTTAGAAAAAGACCAAAGCAGAGAGGTATCAGAAAGTATTTTAACTCAAACCTGTACAAAGTAATAAAGTAATTAACTAAGCAGAGATGGCTGGTCAGGTGGTGTGCTGTAGCTGTATGATGTGGGAGCTGGCTGATCCCATTGTGAATGGCAGTGACCATATCTGCAGCAAGTGTTAGTTGCTGGAAGAACTCTGGATCAGAGTTGATGATCTGGAATCTGAGCTTCAAACACTGCGGCATATCCGGGAGGGGGAGAGTTACCTGGACACTTTGTTTCAGGAGGCAGTCACACCTGGGAGATTAAGTAATTCACATTCAGTTAGTGATCAGGGACATCAGAGTGTGACTGTAAGTGAAGCAGGTAGGGGAAACCTGAGTTCAGGAGTGGAGGAGCCTCAGCCCTTGATCTTGTCCAACAGGTATGAGATTCTTGCTCCCTGTACGGATGAGGAAAAGGGCTCTGGACAGGATGAGCCAGCTGACCACAGCACCATGGTGCAGAAGGCCATTCAAGAGGGGGGAGCAAAAAGACAAGTAGTTGTTATAGGGGATTCTATAATTAGGGGGACAGATAGTATCCTTTGCAAGCCGGATCGGGAGTCTCGCATGGTGTGTTGCCTGCCCGGTGCCAGGGTGCGGGACATCTCCGACCGGCTTGAAAGGATATTGGAGCGGGAGGGGGAAGATCCAGTTGTTGTGGTCCAAATTGAGACTAACAACATAGGCAAAGCTAGGGTGGAGGACCTGTTTGGGGTCTATCAAGCACTAGGAAGGAAATTGAAGTACAGGTCCTCAAGGGTCATAATCTCCGGATTACTGCCCGAGCCATGTGCCAATTGGCATAGGGATAAGAAAATTAGGGAAGTAAACATGTGGCTAAGGGATTGGTGTGGGAAAGAGGGATTCCACTTCATGGAGCATTGGCATCAGTTTTGGAACCGGGGGGATCTGTACCGTTGGGACGGTCTTCACCTGAACCGATCAGGTACCAATGTTCTAGTGAAGAGGATAAATAGGGTGGTCAGTAGGACTTTAAACTTCTGAGTTGGGGGGAAGGGAAAGTGAAAACAACAGGGAGTATGGAGTTAAATGGGAAAGATAAGCGGCAAGATAGCATATGTGCAGGCAGATTTAAACTTGAGACAGACTAGGAATGCAGCAAAAAGGAAGGATAACTTAGGACATCTTATGACTTCCAATATCTCGAATGATAAGAAAGTTAGCATTAAGGCACTTTACCTTAATGCTCGTAGCATTCGTAACAAAGCAGACGAACTAATGGCACAGATCATCGTGAATGATTATGATGTGGTAGGCATCACAGAGGCGTGGTTAAAGGGGGGTCAGGACTGGCAGTTAAACATCCAAGGGTTTTCAACTTATCGAAAAGACAGGGAGGTGGGCAGAGGGGACGGGGTTGCCTTGTTAGTTAAGAACAAAATTAAATCTATGGCACTGAATGACATAGAGTCGGATGATGTGGAATCTGTGTGGGTGGAATTGAGGAACCACAAAGGCAAAAAAACCATAGTGGGAGTTATATACAGACCTCCTAACAGTGGTCAGGACCAGGGGCGCAACATGTACCGGGAAATAAAGAAGGCATGTCAGAAAGACAAGGTCACGGTGATCATGGGAGACTTCAATATGCAGGTGGACTGGGTAAATAATGTTGCCAGTGGATCCAAAGAAAGGGAATTCATGGAATACTTACAGGATGGCTTTTTGGAACAGCTTGTCATGGAGCCCACAAGGGAGCAGGCTATTCTGGACCTAGGCTATGTAATGAGCCAGACTTTATAAAAAATCTTAAAGTAAGGGAACACTTAGGAAGCAGCGATCATAATATGGTAGAGTTCAGTCTGCAGTTTGAAAGAGAGAAGGCAAAATCGGATGTAATGGTGTTACAGTTAAATAAAGGTAATTACAGGGGCATGAGAGAGGAACTGACAAAATCGACTGGAAGCAGAGCCTAGTGGTGAAGACAGTAGAGCAAAAATGGCAGGAGTTTGTGGGTAAAATTGAGGACACAGTACAGAGGTTCATCCCCAAGAAAAGAAAGATTATCCGGGGAGGGATTAGACAGCCGTGGCTGACAAAGGAAGTCAGGAAATCTATCAAAGAAAAAGAGAGACCCTATAAAGTGGCCAAGAGCACTGGGAAATCAGAAGATTGGGAAGGCTACAAAAACAAACAGAGGATAACAAGGAGAAAAATGAGGAAGGAGAGGATCAAATATGATGGTAGGCAAGCCAGTAATATTAGAAATGATAGTAAAAGTTTCTTTCAATACATAAGAAACAAACGACAGGCAAGAGTAGACATTGGGCCACTTCAAACTGATGCTGGGAGCCTAGTGATGGGAGAGAAGGAAATAGCAGGAGAACTTAATAAGTACTTTGCATCAGTCTTCACAGCAGAAGACATGAGTAATATCCCAACAATTAAAGGGAGTCAGGGGGCTGAGTTGAGTATGGTTTCCATTACAAAAGAGAAAGTGCTAGAAAAGCTAAAAGGTCTTAAAATTGATAAATCTCCTGGCCCCAATGGGCTACATCCTAGAGTTCTTTTTTTTAGATTACTTACAGTGTGGAAACAGGCCCTTCGGCCCAACAAGTCCACACCGACTCGCCGAAGCGTAACCCACCCAGACCCATTCCCCTACATTTACCCCTTCACCTAACAACACAGGCAATTTAGCATGGCCAATTTACCTAACCTGCACATTTTTTGGATTGTGGGAGGAAACCGGAGCACCCGGAGGAAACCCACACAGAGACAGGGAGAATGTGCAAACTCCACACAGTCAGTGGCCTGAGGTGGGAATTGAACCCGGGTCTCTGGCGCTGTGAGGCAATAGTGCTAACCACTGTGCCACCGTGCCGCCCAAAACAGTTCTGAGGGAGGTGGCTGAGGAAATAGCGGAGGCGTTGGTTGAGATCTTTCAAAAGTCACTGGAGTCAGGGAAAGTCCCGGATGATTGGAAGATCGCTGTTGTAACCCTCTTGTTCAAGAAAGGATCAAGGCAAAAGATGGAAAATTATAGGCCAATTAGCCTAACCTCGGTTGTTGGTAAAATTCTAGAGTCCATCATTAAGGATGAGGTTTCTAAATTCTTGGAAGAGCAGGGTCGGATTAGAACAAGTCAACGTGGATTTAGTAAGGGGAGGTCGTGCCTGACAAACCTGTTGGAGTTCTTTGACGAGGTGACAAGTAGGTTAGACCAGGGAAACCCAGTGGATGTTATCTACCTAGACTTCCAAAAGGCCTTTGATAAGGTGCCACACAGGAGGCTGCTGAGCAAGGTGAGGGCCCATGGTGTTCGAGGTGCGCTACTGGTATGTATTGAGGATTGGCTGTCTGACAGAAGGCAGAGAGTTGGGATAAAAGGTTTTTCTCGGAATGGCAGCCAGTGACAAGCGGTGTCCCGCAGGGTTCAGTGTTGGGGCCGCAGCTGTTCACATTATATATTAATGATCTGGATGAAGGGACTGGGGGCATTCTAGCAAAGTTTGCCGATGATACAAAGTTAGGTGGACAGGCAGGTAGTACTGAGGAAGTGGGGAGGCTGCAGAAGGATCTAGACAGTTTGGAAGAGTGGTCCAGGAAATGGCTGATGGAATTCAATGTGAGCAAATGCAAGGTCTTGCACTTTGGAAAAAAGAATACAAGCATGGACTACTTTCTAAATGGGGAGAAAATTCGTAAAGCCAAAGTGAAGGAATCTGGGAGTGCTAGTCGAGGATTCTCTAAAGGTAAACATACAGGTTGAGTCCGTGATTAAGAAAGCGAATGCAATGTTGTCAATTATCTCAGGAGGGTTGGAATATAAAAGCACCGTTGTGCTACTGAGACTTTATAAAGCTCTGGTTAGGCCCCATTTGGAGTACTGCGTCCAGTTTTGGTCCACACACCTCAGGAAGGACATACTGGCACTGGAACGTGTCCAGCGGAGATTCACACGGATGATCCCTGGAATGGTAGGTCTAACATACGAGGAACGGCTGAGGATCCTGGGATTGTATTCATTGGAGTTTAGAAGATTAAGGGGAGATCTAATAGAAACTTACAAGATAATACATGGCTTGGAGAGGGTGGACGCTAAGAAATTGTTTCCGTTAGGTGAGGAGACTAGGACCCGTGGACACAGGCTTAGAATTAGATGGGGTAAATTCAGAACAGAAATATGGAGACATTTCTTCAGCCAGAGAGTGGTGGGCCTGTGGAATTCATTGCCACAGAGTGCAGTGGAGGCTGGGATGCTAAATGTCTTCAAGGCAGAAATTGATAAATTCTTGATGTCACAAGGAATTAAGGGCTACGGAGAGAATGCAGGTGAGTGGAGTTGAAATGCCCATCAGCCATGATTGAATGGCGGAGTGGACTCGATGGGCTGGATGGCCTTACTTCCGCTCCTATGTCTTATGGTCTTATGGTCTTATAACTTTTTGCGAGCAGCTTCAAGACCAGTTAAAGTATCACACAGACCTGCTGCCCTTGGAGGAGTAGCTCCTGGAGTGCTAAACTGTCACATCTTACTTTTACTCATAGCAAGTTGCTTTACTGGTCATGAGACCATGGGTTTAGGGACTGCAACATTCCATTAGCTTCCCGCTAACAGTATTTTTTGTTCCATGTTTATTTAGTCAGTTTTCTTAATGCTTAAACAACCTTTACGAAGGTTGAAGTATACAGATATAGCACTGATAGCCATTCTGATTGGTGAAATTTACTTCAAAAGGAATTCTTACATGACAGCCCCCTTGCTGTATTTGGTATCCTTTGGTCATTTCCCACACTATGGTGCTGCTACTGCACAACATGCTTACCATCTAAAACAGCAATCACTGCAGGAAGTATGTTTAAAAATTTCAGCTGGATAGAAAGTTTGGAGTGTATCTGAATGAAACGGGGTTGAAAAATGGCAGGCACAGTGGCACAGTGGTTAGCACTGCTTCCTCATCGTGACAGAGACCTGGGTTCGCTTCTAGTCTTGAGTGGAGTTTGCGCATCCTCCCTATTTCTGCATGGATTTCTATTGGGTGCTCCAGTTTCCTCCCTCAGTCCAAAGATGTACAGGTTAGATGGATTGGCCATGGTAAATTGCTATACTGTTTGGGCACATTAAGGCTAGGTGGATTAGCCATGGTATATGTGGGTTACGGGCATGGAAGACTGTGAGTCCGGGTACAGTGTGGTTTGGAGCAGACTTGATGGCCTGAATGGCCTCTATCTGTATTGTAGAGATTGCATGATTCTAACCTTTTTGACTTCTGGTTGCAGGAAATGGCATTTGCCATTGTGGAAAATGCGAGTGCCTACCTACTTTTACAGGCAGTGCCTGTCATTGTTCAATAGATATGGATTCATGTAAATCACTGAATGGACGGATATGTAATAACAAAGGAATATGTGAATGTGGTCGGTGTAGATGCACAGAGGGGTTCACAGGACCAACATGTGAGCACTGTCCAACTTGTTCTGGTGTCTGTACGGACCTTAAGTAGGTATTCTGTCAATTATAACGTATGTGATGGCTGATTTATTTCTCTGACAAATGTTTGTATTCATCAAATAGGAAGTAATTTGATAATTCTTTTGATTTCGAGCCCATGTATCATTAGCTCCTTTTCTGTGATAGATATTAATAACCTGTACCAGAAATTTTGAAGCCCATGGCCTTTTTCCTGTCAGGAGCAGCGTGAGACAGAGCAGAGGTAACATTGGAGACCAGCAGTGACCATAACTGCCTTACATTTACCATAGCCATGGAGAGGGAAAGAAGCAGTTACCATGGGAAGATATTTAATTGGGGAAAAGGAAATTATGACGCTATCAGACAGGAGTTGGAAAGTACAGACTGGGAGCAATTGTTCCACAGAAAGGGCACAGACATGTGGAGACTGTTTAAGGAGCAGTTGTTGCGAGTGATGCACAAATTTGTTCCTCTGAGACAGGCAAGAAGGGGTAAGATTAAGGAGCCTTAGATGACGAAAACAGAGGAGTTTTTCATCAAAAGGAAGAAGGCAGCTTACGTATGGTGGAGGAAGCAAGGGTCTAGCACAGCTTGACAGGATTACAGGCTTTCTAGGAAGGAACTCGGAAATGGACTGAGGAGAGCAAGGAGGGGGCACAAAAAAGGCTTGGCAGGAAGGATAAGGGAGAATCCAAAGACATTTTAGTCATACGTGAGCAATAAGAGAATGATCAGGGAGAAGGTAAGGCCGGTCAGACATAGTTGTGTATCTGAGCAGATTGGGAAGATTAGGAAACCCTAAATGGAAAGATTAAATGAATTAAAAGCCCTAAATGAGGTTTTCTGCTTCGGTTTTCACTAAAGAAAAGGGACCTTGTTGTGAATGAGAACGTTGAGGAGCTGGGAGGTAGGCTTGAACAGATCAAGTTTCCTGATGAAGGGCTTTTGCCCGAAACGTCGATTTCGAAGCTCCTTGGATGCTGCCTGAACTGTTGTGCTCTTCCAGCACCACTAATCCAGAATCTGGTTTCCAGCTCTGCAGTCATTGTTTTTACCTCGTTGAACAGATCAAGATTGAAGAAGTTGATGAGCTGGAAATTTTGGCAAACGTTAAGATTGATAAGTCCCCAGGGCCAAAGTAGATTTATCCTAGGTTACTCTGGGAAGCGAGAAAGGAGGTTGCTAAACCATTGGTGAAGATCTTTGCTTCCTCACACTCCACAGGAGTCGTCCCAGAGGATTGGAAGGAGGTGAATATTGTTCCTCTTTTCAAGAAGGGTAATAGGGAAATCCCTGGCAATTACAGACCAGTCAGTCTTACATCTGTGGTCAGCACAGTTTTGGAAAGAATTCTGAGGGTTAGGATTTATGACTATTTGGAAAAACATAGCATGATTAAAAGCAGTCAGCATGGTTTTGTAAGGCGCAGGTCATGCCTCACAAATCTTATTGAGTTCTACGAAGAGGTGACGAGACAGGTCAACTAAGGTTGTGCAGTGGATGTGGTGTACATGGACTTCAGCAAGGCATTTGATAAGGTTCCCACGGAAGGCTCAATCATAAAGTCAGGAAGTATGGGATACAGGGAGATTTGGCTATCTGGATTCAGAATTGGTTGGCTGACAGGAGGCAGAGAGTGGTTGTAGATGGAAAGTATTCTGCCTGGAGGTCAGTGTTGAGTGGTGTCCCGCAGGGCTCTGTTCTTGGGCCTCTGCTCTTTGTAGATTTTATCAATGACTTGGATGAGGAGGTTGAGGGGTGGGTTAGTAAGTTTTCCAATGACACAAAGGTTAGAGCTCCATTGATAGTATCGAGGACTATTGCAGGCTGCAGCATGATATAGAGAGAATGCAGAGCTGGGCTGAGAAATGGTAGCTGGAGTACAACCTGGATAAATGCGAAGTGATGCATTTTGGAAGGTCGAACTTGAATGCTGAATATAGGATTAAAGACAGGATTCTTGGCAGTGTTGAGGAACAGTGGGATCTTGGTGTTCAAGTGCATTGGTCCCTCAAAGTTGCCACCCAAGTGGACAGGGTTGTTAAGAAAGCATATGGTGTTTTGGCTTTCATTAACAGGGGGATCGAGTTTAAGAGCCACAAAGTTTTGCTGCAGCTCTATTAAACCCTGGTTAGACCACATTTAGAATATTGTGTCCACTTCTGGAAAAATGCAGAGGCTTTCCAGAGGGTACAAAGAAGGTTTACCAGGATGCTGCCTGGACCGGAGGGCTTGTCTTACATAGAGGGTTGACTAGGCTCGGACTTTGCTGTTTGGAGAGAAGGAAGAGGAGGGGTGACCTGATCGAGGTATACAAGGTAATGAGAGGCATGGATGGAGTCGATAGCCAAAGACATTTCCCCAGGGCAGAATTGACTGCCACGAGGGGTCATAGTTTTAAGGTGTTAGGAGGAAGGTATAGAGGGGACGTCAGAGGTAGGTTCTTTACTCAGAGAGTTGTGAATGCATGGAATGCGTTGCCAGTGAGAGTGATGGAAGCAGAGCCATTAGGGACATTTAAGCGACTGCTGGACATGAACATGGACAGCAGTGAATTGAGAGGTGTGTAGGTTAGGTTACTTTATTTTATTTTAGATTAGGAATAATCCTCGTTCCAACATCATGGGCCAAAGGGCCTGTTCTGTACTATACTTTTCTATGTTCTATGTTCTATGTTCTAACTCACTCGAACAAATATATCTGACTGACTTAACAGCAAATTCATAAGTGTCATTTTAACAGGCTGAAATGTATCTGAATCATATGCTCCCGCGAATTCCAAAGATTGTGCTTTGACATTGAAGAGATCATTTCTGATTTTCACGGCCCTGGCGAGTGACTTCCTCGGCAGGAGGGCAAACATAGAAAGATGCCCCTTATGTTTGTGCTGGTTTAATCCAACCTGCATCTTAACTCTTTTACAGGGACTGTGTCCTGTGTAAAGCCTTTAAAAAAGGACCCAAGAAAGAAATCTGTGATCAGTGTGGGTTTGAAGTAACTCTAGTGGATCATCCAGATGAGTTGCCACAATCGCTTTGCAGGTTTATGGACCCGGACATCGGCAACTTCTGCTTTTCATATTTTTTTAACAACCAGAATGTTCCAGAAGTTCATGTTGTTAAAATCCCAGGTAAGTCTTTATTCATGAACCACAGGGATGTGTTTATTTTGAATCTACAAAATTCAAAGATTTGTTTAGTTATGTCATGTTGTTTTTGGAACAAACGAAAGACAGTTCCTGGAACGAAGTTTGCTTTAATGCTCTTTAATATACGTTACCTTTTGGGATTTGTCATGGGGTGAAGTGCTGCATTCTTGAGGTTGATGTATGGCAGAAGCCACAGACTGGAGACCTTTGGAGGTCACATACAAAGTTGAAATCAGTATTTTCAACAATGTTCATGCATCTCATGTCAAAATTACAAACAGATTCTCATGTTTCAACTTGCAATTCATCCACCAGTGAGAATGACAAGCTTCGCTGCTCTTCCATCCTCTCAAAATTCAAAGAAACTAAGAGTAAGAAATGTAAGATTTGCAGCAAACAGGCTGGGCTTTGTATAGCAGATTACCAGGATTTACAGTGCACAGGCCACTCTGATTACAAGCTTGACTTAGAGTCAATTATGGCATTGTTGGAAAATGTTATTGATAACAAGGGAGCAAAATGGGGACTAAGTGCAGTAGCCCGTCGAGAAAGTGCCATTGAAATGATGCTGTATGTTTAACCATGTTCATTAAATGGAATACAAGCTGCATGCCAACTTCATGATGACAATATTTTGAAATGTTTTTCGCATTCACTGCTTGTGGGCACAGGCACACGGAGATACGCAGGGGAATGACCAAGAGTGATTAGTTAACTTTTAGTATAATATGATACATTCCTTCCTTTGTGGTAGCCATTATTTTTAACCAAGCTAATTTTCTGATGGTTAGTGATGGAGCGAAGGCAAAATGTGGGGCTGTTGGTGACTGGGCAATTGGAGTTGCACTTATTGATGTGGCATGGCTAAGTTCTTCACCAGCAATTGAACTGGCAAAAGCTTGTGTTGGTGTCCTCCTCGCTTCCCTTTATCCTTTTCTTCTCTCCCTTTTCCTGCTATTTAGAGTCATCGAGTCATAGAGATGTACAGCATGGACACAGACCCATCGGTCCAACCCGTTCATGCTGACCAGATAGGCCAACCCAATCTAGTCCCACCTGCCAGCACCCAGCCCATATCCCTCCAAACCCTTCCTATTCATATACCCATCCAAATGCCTCTTAAAAGTTGCAATTGTACCAGCCTCCACCACTTCCTCTGGCAGCTCATTCCATACATGTACCACCCTCTGTGTGAAAAAGTTGCCCCTTAGGTCCCTTTTATATCTTTCCCCTCTCACCCTAAACCTATGCCCTCTAGTTCTGGACTCCCTGACCCCAGGGAAAAGACTTTGTCTACTTATCCTATCCATGCCTCTCATAATTTTGTAAACGTCTATAATGTCACCCCTCAGCCTCCGATGCTCCAGGAAACACAGCCCCAGCCTGTTCAGCCTCTCCCTGTAGCTCAGATCCTCCAACCCTGGCAACATCCTTGTAAATATTTTCTGAACCCTTTCAGGTTTCACAACATCTTTCCGATAGGAAGGAGACCAGAATTGCACACAATATTCCAACAGTGGCCTAACCAATGTCCTGTACAGCCGCAACCCAACCTCCCAACCCCTATACTCAATACTCTGACCAATAAAGGAAAGCATACTAAATGTCTTCTTCACTATCCTATCTACCTGTGACTCTACCTTCAAGGAGCTATGAACCTGCACTCCAAGGTCTCTTTGTTCAGCAACATTCCCTAGGACCTTTCCATTAAGTGTATAAGTCCTGCTAAGATTTGCTTTCCCAAAATGCAGCACCTCGCATTTATCTGAATTAAACTCCATCTGCCACTCTTCAGCCCATTGGCTGATCTGGTCCAGATCCTGTTGAAATCTGAGGTAACCCTCTTCGCTGTCCACTACACCTCCAATTTTGGTATCATCTGCAAACTTACTAACTGTACCTCTTATGCTTGCATCCAAATCATTTATGTAAATGACAAAAAGATTTGTCAAACTCCTCTTCTTCATCTGATCACCGTATGGTTGGAGTGCTGGAGCTGTTTCCCCTTATGACAGCAAGGCTTTCTGATTATCAACAGACCATGATGAACTTCGACGTTCAACTTTTCTGAATGCAAGGGTCAACCTAACAGAACTAGCTCATGAAGGCTTTGTGTCAGCACATCAATGGTCTGTTCTATCAAATTTCATGCAGCAGCATGGCTTTCATATAATCATTAGAATCCCTACAGTGTGGGACCAGGCCATTCAGCCTATCAAGTCCACACCAACCCTCCAAACCGCAGTCCAGCTAGATGCACCCCCTACCCTACCCTTGTAACCCTGCATTTACCACGTATAATTCACTTAGCCTGCACATCCCTGAACACTGTGGGAAATTTAGCTTGGCCAATCACCTAACCTGCTCATCTTTGGACTGTGGGAGGAAACCTGAACAACTGGAGGAAAGACATGCAGACTGTCACTTTAAGGTCTGGAATCGAACCCAGGTCCCTGGTGTTGTGAGGCAGCAGTGCTAACCACTGTGCCAGCCGAGCAGTTTCAGTGCATGCATGTGTAGGCTGTGCACCAGAGCTGTCAGCCATACGATCAGTGGAAACCCAGAGACCAGCCTTCCATTTGCCATAATGTCTTAATGGCAGCTGGCATGGTGGAGTGTTGCAGAAGGCGGCACAAGTGCTGCCAGGATACCGGGCATTGATCTTCATGATTTATCACCTCTAATCACACACTAGACATTGATTGGAGTGGAGTCTCGATTTTGGCTTTGCCTGTGGTTCACTAGATTGTTAATCTTATCCAATCTGGAAAGATTGAAAACAATGAGTCTGTATTCTCTGGTCCTTAAACCATTGAGAGATGATATCAGTGAACATGTGAGATCCTTAAAGGATTTGACAAGGTAGATGCTGAGGTCCTTTCAGCTGACTGAAGAATCAAGAATGAGGGGTCATAATCTCTGGATAAGAGGCTCACCATTTAGAACTGAGGTGAAGAGATAAGTCTTCAGTCAGAGGCTGTGAATCTTCGGAATTCTCTAACTGTGAATGTTGAGTTATTGGTTATATTTAAGACTGAGATTGCTGAATTTTTGGATTCTAGTGGAATCTAAGAATGTGGGAACAGCCAGGAAAGTAAATTTAGAAGTTTAATCATGACCTTACTGATGGTGGAGCAGAAAAGAGATGCCAGATGGCTGTTTCTATTTCTTCGGTTTATTTATGTGCTGCATTAATATCTGCAGCCAGGAAACTTTACACTGATCTTATCTTAAAAGGGGGGAATGGATTCATACCTTTAATTGGCTTTACTGTTCTCAGTGAGGAACCTAATTGTTGTAAAATCATAATAATTAAGAGCAGAGTTGAATGGTCAATAACAGGAGTGAAAGGCAGGAGGTTTTGTGAGAATTTGAAGTAAATCTTTTTCACCCTAAGGGTGGTGGGTGTCTGGAATGGACTGCCTGAGAGATTAGTTGAGGTAGGAAACCTCACAACCTTTAAGAAGTGTCTTAACATTCAAGGCTATAGATCTATTGGAAGATAATAGGACTAATGTAGATTGAGAGTGGATTTTGTATCTTGGATATTGTATGAATCTACAAGACCATGGCTGAACCTGCCCAGGTCTCACTTTTTTTTGAGCCAGCCTCTCATAGTCCTCAATTCATTGTCATTTCAAAAATCTATCTACCTCATCTTTAAATACTTCCAGTGATCCAACCTCCAAGACTCTCTGGGGTAGAGAATTCCTCTCATTTGCTAAACTCTGGGTGAAGAGATTCCTTCACATCTCAGTTTTAAATGAGTCTGCCCTTTTATCGTTATTCTGAAACTATTCTCCCCTCATTCCTGTTCAAGATTTCCCCACTCGTGGAATCCTCTCAACATCTACTCTGTCAAGTGCCCTCAGACTCCCTTGAATAATCTTCTTTTCTGGTGAAATCGAATTTAAGGTTGCAGGACTGTGAACGATCAATGCTTGGGTGTGGGCACCAAGAACTGTAACCTGTAGCAGGGGCCATAGATTCAAGTGAAGTGGCAGAAGGATTAGAGGGGATATGAAGAAACACATTTTTATGCAGAGGGTGCTGGGTGTCTGGAGTTCACTGCCTGAGTTGGTGGTGGAGGCAGAGACCCTAAACTCCTTTTTAAAAATATCGGGATCTGCACCTTAAGCGCTGTGGGCTGTAGGGCTCTGAGCCAGGGATTAGAAAGGGCATCTGGGTGTCTTTGGATCAGCATGGACAAGATGGGTCGAATGGTCCCCTTCCATGCTGTGTCATTTCCATGCTTCTTCTGTAATTCTCCTGCACTGAGGACTGAATTACACCTTTCCCCGTAGCTAGACCTGGGCACCTACTCAACAGTTTAAAGGCTTGTCCCTCATTGATGTTCAGTGTCTTTAAGGGAGACTAGTATTCCCAGAAACAAGAGAGAATGATAGTGATTAGTCCCAGTGCTGCTCATGAGAGAAAATAAATACTGACTGGTTTTTTACTTCGGTTGCCCTCATCAGGTCATTGAACATTCTGTTGCCCTGTTTGCAGTATCATGACCACCTCTTTCAATGTCACCATTTTGCTGAGGGAGTCCTTTCCACTCGTGATTACCCATCAGCCTTTCTGCCCTTGTTTTGGAAAAGTGTGAAGATCAGACTCAGTGAAGTTTTCATGTCCCCTTTCACTGTGTCTTTGTATTGGTTCCTTTTGGCAGCTCCTCCTTTTGGAAGTCTTTCTCTCAAAGTCTCTGAGGTTGTCTGCTAAAGTCTCAATGTGCACAATCTGGTGTTCTGTATCCTCTATTACGAGCTCTCAGTTCTCATCTGACTCGGCGTGCTCTGCTCTTCTCAATTCCAGCACACTTCTCATTACAGCTGCTACCAATATCCAAACCCCCCACCGGCTGAGGGCTCCCATTCTACACAGGATCTTAATGAGGTTTTAAATGAATTACAGCAAGGTCAGCAGGACAACACGTCAGTGGAAGGACATGCCAATTCTGAAGTGCCACATAGTGAAGGCCCCATGTATTTAAAGGACCAATATTATCCTTCTATAATGCTGGATGTTGGACTCACCTCTGGGACATGGGGGATTTGAACCCTTCTAATGTACATAGCCTACTGGTATTATTACCAGACTATTAACCCAGAGACCTGGTAATGTTCTGGGAACGTGGGTTCAATCCCTACCTTGGCAGGTAGTGGAATTTGAATTCAACAAAAATCTGGAATTAAGAGTCAAATAATGATCATGAAACCATTGTCGATCAATCACTAATGTCCTTTAGGGAAGGTATCTGCCGTCCTTACATGGTCTAGCACACATGAGATTCCAGACTTACAGCAATGTGGTTGACACTCTTGGAAATTTGGGATGGGTAATAAATACTGACCTGGCCAGTGAATGAATTAAAAACAAAGATATCCACCTACAGCCTTGGTGTAAAGTCAGTGATCCATCTCGGTCTCTTCCTGACGTCCCCAGATCTAACCAGATCCATTGATGTCAAAGACTCTCTCTCCAACAAAGGCTATTTGCCCTGGGAAACTTTGGCAATTGTGCTGAAGATGTGCCCCTTGAATTCTGCAATTTTTAAGGAAGGAGGCTGGAAGAACACAGCAAGCTAGGCAGCATCGGGAGGTGGAGAAGTCAATGTTTTGTGTGTCACGCTTTATCAGCACTGCGGTGGGTGTAGGGGAAGCTGCAGATAAAGGGGGTGGTGGGGGCAGGGTGGTGAAGTGGGGACAGATGAAGACAGGTAGAGAGTACGACCTGGTTGGTCAATGGGAGGAATGAACCTGGTTAGTGGCTGGGAGCAATGGAAGGGAGGGGGAGGGACTGAGAAGAGAGTAGGGTGATGGGAAGGGAGGTTGTTTATAATTGGAGAAACCAATGTTGAGTCCTCCGGTATGTAGGCTGCCCAAACGGAAGATGAGGTGTAACAGAGTCATGGAGTCATAGAGATGTATAGCACGGAAACAGACCCTTCAGTCCAACCCGTCCATGCCGACCAGATATCCCAACCCAATCTAGTCCCACCTGCCAGCACCCGACCCATTTCCCTCCAAACCCTTCCTATTCATATACCCATCCTTTTAAATGTTGCAATTGTACCAGCCTCCACCAGTTCCTCTGGCAGCTTATTCCATACACTTAACATCCTCTGCGTGAAAAAGTTGCCCCTCAGGTCTTTTTTATATCTTACCCCTCTCAACTTATACTATGTCCTCTAATTCTGGACTCCGTCACTCCAGGGAAAAGACTTTGTCTATTTACCCTATCTATGCCCCTCATGATTTTATAAATCTCTATAAGGTCACCCCTCAGCCTCCGATGTTCCAGGGAAAACAAGCCCAGACTATTCAACCTCTCTCTATAGCTCAAATCCTCCAACCCTGGCAACATCCTTGTACATCTTTTCTGAACCCTTTCAAATTTCACAACATCTTTCCGATAGGAAGGAGACCAGAATTGTATGCAATATTCCAACAGTGGCCTAACCAATGTCCTGCACAGCCGCAACATGACCTCCCAACTCCTGTACTCAATACTGTGACCAATAAAGGAAAGCATACCAAACACCTTCTTCGCTATCCTATCTACCTGCAACTCCACTTTCAAGGAGCTATGAACCTGTACTCCAAGGTCTCATTGTTCAGCAACACTCCCTAGTACCTTACCATTAAATGTATATGTCCTGCTAAGATTTGCTTTCTCAAAATGCGACACCTCACATTTATCTGAAGTCTGCCACTTCTCAGCCCATTGGTCCATCTAATCAAGATCCCATTGAAATCTGATGTAACCTTCTTCACTATCCACTACACCTCCAATTTTGGTGTCATCTGCAAACTTACTAACTATACCTCTTATGCTCACATTCAAATCATTTATATAAATAATGAAAAGTGGTGGATCCAGCACCGATCCTTGTGGCACTCCACTGGTCACAGGCCTCCAGTCTGAAAAACAACCCTCCACCACCACCATCTGTCTTCTACCTTTGAGCCAGTTCTATATCTAAATGGCTATTTCTCCCTGTATTCCATGAGATCGAACCTTGCTAACCATTCTCCCATGGGGAACCTTGTTGAACACCTTACTGAAGTCCATATAGATCACGTCTACTGCTCTACCTTCATCAATCCTCTTTGTTACTTCTTCAAAAAACTCAATCATGTTTGTGAGACATGATTTCCCATGCACAAAGCCATGTTGACTATCCCTAATCAGTCCTTGCCTCTCCAAATACATGTACATCCTGTCCTTCAGGATTCCCACCAACAGCTCGCCCACCACCAACGTCAAGCTCACTGGTCTATAATTCCCTGGCAATTCCTTACCACCTTTCTTAAACAGTGGCACCACATTAGCCAAAGTCCAGTCTTCCAACACCTCACCTGTGACTATTGATGATGCAAATATCTAAGTAAGAGGCCCAGCAATCACTTCCCTTGCTTCCCACAGAGTTCAAGTGTACATCTGATTAGGTCCTGGCGATTTATCCACTTTCATGCATTTCAAGACATCCATCGCATCCTCCTCTGTAACATGGACATTTTTCAAGATGTCACCATCTATTTCCCTACATTCTATATCTTCCATGTCCTTTTCCAAAGTAAATACTGATGCAAAATACTCATTTAGTATCCCCCCCATTTTCTGTGGCACCACACAAAAGCCACCTTGTTGATATTTGAGGGGCCCTATTCTCTCCCTAGTTACTCTTTTGTCCTTAATGTATTTGTAAAGACACTTTGGATTCTCCTTAACCCTATTTGCCAAAGCTATCTAATGTCCTCTTTTTGCCCTCCTGATTTCCCTCTTAAGTATACTCCTGCTGCCTTTATACACTGTCCTGTCTATACCTGGCATATGCTTCCTTCTTCTTCTCCACAAAACCCTCAATTCCTTTAGTCATCCAGCATTCCCTATACCTACCAGCCTTCCCTTTCACCCTGACAGGAATATACTTTCTCTGGATTCTTGTTATTTCATTTCAGAAGGCTTCCCATTTTCCAGCCGTTCCTTTACCTGCGTACATCTGCCTCCAATCAGCTTTTGGAAGTTCTTGCCTAATAACATCAAAATTGGCCTTTCTCCAATTTAGAACTTCAACTTTTAGATCTGGTCTATCCTTTTCGATCACTATTTTAAAACGAATAGAATTATGGTTGCTGGCCCCAAAGTGCTCCCCCACTGACACCTCAGTCACCTGCCCGGCCTTATTTCTCAAGAGTAGGTCAAGTTTTGCACCTTCTCTAGTAGGTACATCCACATACTGAATCAAAAAATTGTCTTGTATGCACTTATGAAATTCCTCTCCATCTAAACCTTTAACATTATGGCAGTCCCAGTCTTACTTAGACTGTTAAAATCCCCTACCATAACTATCCTATTATTCTTACAGATAGCTGAAATCTCCTTGCAAGTTTGTTTCTCAATTTCCCTCTGACTATTGGGAGGTCTATAATACAATCCCAATAAGGTGATCATCCCTTTCTTATTTCTCAGTTCCACCCAAATAACTTCCCTGGATGTATTTCCGGGAATATCCTCCCTCAGCACAGCTGTAATGCTATCCCTTAACAAAAATGCCACTCCCCTTCCTCTCTTGCCTCCCTTTCTATCCTTCCTGTAGCATTTGTATCCTGGAACATCTCTAGAAGGTACATTGTCGTGGAAATTAAATTGACTCGACTCAACTATTAGTAAGAGCAAAGAAAAGAGCTTTATTAATTTTAACCTCTGCAATGCAGAGGGACCAATACACGTGGCAAAAATACCTTGTGTAAGGGCATTTGAGAATAATTCAGAAACTCTTCTTATACCATTCTTATCACAGTCTCAAGGACAAAGACCGGGAAAACTCAAGTTGTTATTTTTTTCATTCCTTTGTTGTGAACATACTGTTCTTTTGTTTTCCTTCGCTCAAATCTGAAATCGACTGCTCACAAGGCCAGAGCTGAAAATGTGTTGCTGGAAAAGCTCAGGAGGTCAGGCAGCATCCAAGGAGCAGGAAAATCGATGTTTCGGGCGTGAGCCGCTCATGCCCGAAATGTCAATTCTCCTGCTCCTTGGATGCTGCCTGACCTGCTGCGCTTTTCCAGCAACACATTTTCAGCTCTGATTTCCAGCATCTGCGGTCCTCACTTTCTCCTCCCTGCTCACAAGGCCAATTTGAATGTTTACAAAGTTCCGCAGAGAACAAGCTGTCCCTCGACTGCAGACTTCAGCAAAGTTGCAAAGTGTCAGAAAAGTTTTAAATATTCTCTTTCAGATTTCAGAGTAATTGTTAATTTTGTTCATTTTCCATTACATACATCCATATACTGAATCAGAAAATTTTCTTGTACACACTTAACAAATCCCTCTCCATCTAAGCCCTTAATACTATAGTAGTCCTAGTTGTTCCAATTTGCAGTTTGATTCATCATGGCAATGGAGGAGGCCAAGGATGGTCATGTCAGAAAGGGAGTGGGAAGGGGAATTAAAATGGGCAGTGACTGGGAGGTCCAGTCGGCCCCATGTGGGCCCGGATACGATGCTCAGCAAACTGTTCCCTAAATTTACGTTTGGTCTCCATGATGTAGGGAAGACCACATTGGGAGCACTTGAAGCAGTAAACTAGGTTGGAAGAGAGGCAGGTGAACCTCTGTCTCACCTGGAAGGATTGTTTGGGGCCCTGGATGAAGGTCAGAGGGGTGGTGTACCAGCAGGTTTTACATCTTTTCCGGTTGCAGGGAAAAGTTCCTGGAGTTTCTGGGGGTTGGTAGGGAAAGTGGTGCAAACCAAGACAGAAGAGGGGTGGGGAGAGGAAGGTGTTCTTAGTGGTGGGGTCTAGTTGGAACTTTTAAGAAGACACACAATAGTCTTTCTTGTAAGTTTATGTCAAAGGAATGATGAATCATTTATTTTCGTGATGTGGAGGAGCCAGTGTTGGATTAGGGTGGACAAATTTAAAAATCACACAACACCAGGTTATAGTCCAACAGATTTATTTGGAAGTACTAGAGTCATAGAGACGTACAGCAAGGAAACAGGCCCTTTTGTCCAACCCGTCCATGCCGACCAGATATCCCAACCCAATCTAGTCCCACCTGCCAGCACCCGGCCCATTTCCCTCCAAACCCTTCCTATTCATATACCCATCCAAATGCCTCTTAAATGTTGCAATTGTACCAGCCTCCACCACATCCTCTGGCAGCTCATTCCATACACGTACCACCCTCTGCATGAAAAAGTTGCCCCTTAGGTCTCTTTTATATCTTTCCCCTCTCACCCTAAACATATGCCCTCGAGTTCTGGACTCCCGACCCCAGGCAAAAGACTTTGTCTATTTATCATATCCATGTCCCTCATAATTTTGTAAACCTCTATAAAGTCACCCCTCAGCCTCCTACGCTCCAGGGAAAACAGTCCCAGCCTATTCAGCCTCTCCCTGTAGCTCAGATCCTCCAACCCTGGCAACATCTTTGTAAATCTTTCCTGAACCCTTTCAGGTTTCGCAACATCTTTCTGATAGCAAGGAGATCAGAATTGCACGCAATATTCCAACAGTGGCCTAATTAATGACCTGTACAGCCACAACATGACCTCCCAACTCCTGTCCTCAATACTCTGACCAATAAAGGAAAGCATACCAAATGTCTTCTTCACTATCCTATCTACCTGCGACTCCAGTTTCAAGGAGCTATGAACCTGCACTCCAAGGTCTCTTTGTTCAGCAACACTCCCTAGGATGTTTCCATTAAGTGTATAAGTCCTGCTAAGATTTGCTTTAAAACCTCCACCCTAACCTATGGCCTTTTGTCCCCATAACTCTATAAAGTCTCCATAACAACTCACCGTGTTACAGATAAATGACAATAGGTGGTTATCATCAAGGATATGTTAGCTCTCTCTTCAGTTTTCTACTTTCCACTTCCCCACAGAAACAAAGTAATTTCCATAAGTGACACAGAGACTTAAAGGTGATAAACTGTTGAGGGTGAATACCTCTTTATTATGAAGTGTAAGAGAGGATTTTGATCTTGTTGTGGAAGGAGACCCTATCAATGTATTAAAGACTCTGCCTCACTAATCCTAACTCCCCACCTTGTTTAACTCCCAAGGGATTAAAGTGGCTCAGAAGTTAATATTTCAGCCTCATAGTATCAGAGACCCAGGTTCAATGCTGACCTCCGGTGACTGCCCGTGTGGAATTGTAATGTGGAGATGCTAGTGTTGGATGGGTAGACAAAGTTAAAAATTGCACAACATAAGGTTATGGATCAGCAGGTATGTTTGGAGGCACTAGCTTTGGAGCACTGCTCCTTCATCAGGTAGCTGTGGAACAGGATCATAAAACAGAATTTATAGCAAAAGATTACAGGGTCATGCAACTGATGTGATATATTGAACAAACCTAGATTACTGTTGAGTCTTTTATCTTGTAGAATGGGTTACAGGTTTCAGTTCATCAATATGTAAATCTCAGAACTTCTTCCAAGTCACATTCATGAGATAATTTAATGTTTTATAATAAAAAGGTGATAGCTCATCTCAAACAATGCAGTAAAAGTGTGAGGTTAGAGTCTGTTTATATCCCAATCTTGAGTCAGACTGGTTCCGTTTGCAAAGTAGGAATTTATAAAATGTTACATGGATTGATTGCCTGCAGATTGTGCGCCTTTTGATCAAAATAGAATATTTCTGCAAATACAATTCTTCAAATGTAAATTCACCTCAGTTATCTCAAGAATGTGATTTGAAAGAACCTCTGAGATTTACATATTAATGAACTGAAACCTGCAACCCATTCTAAAAGATGAAAGACTTAACAGCAATCTAGGTTTGTTCAACATATCATATCAGTTGCATGACACAGTGAACATTTGCTATAAATTCTGTGTTTTATGATCCTGCTCCACAGCTACCTGATAAAGGAGCAGTGCTCTGAAAGCTAGTACTTCCAAATCAACCTGGCGTTGTGTGATTTTTAACTGCATGGAGGTGCACATTCTCCCCATGTCTATGTGGATTTCCTCTGGGCACTCCGGTTTCCTCCCGCAGTCTGAAGATATGCAGGTTAGATAGATTGGCTAAGCTAAGTTGCCGATAATGTCCAGGGATGTGGAGGCTAGATGGATTAGCTATCAGAAATGCAAGGATAGGATAAAGGAGCGGGTCTGGGTGGGATGTTCTTTGGAAGGTTGGTGTGGAGTGAATGGGCTAAAGGGCCTGTTTCCACACTGTAGAGATTCTATGAAGCCAAAGGCAGGCATGGATTTTAATATGTTCAAAGACTTGAGGAAGGAAAGGGAGTTTGGAAATGGAAAGGATGGATAAAAACAAGGGTGAAATTTTGAGGATTGGTGTGATGAGGGAAATTTGAAAGTGTTGGCGATGTTCCCTGAGGAGAGGAAACACTAATGATGTCAGCAACGAGAGTGTGGTGGTGGAAAAGCACAGCAGGTCAGGTGGTATCTGAGGAGCAGGAGAGTTGACGTTTCGGGCATAACCGAAACGTTGATTGTCCTGCTCCTCAGATGCTGCCTGCTGCTGTGCTTTTCCAGCACCACACTCTCAACTCTGATCTCCAGCATCTGCAGTCCTCACTTTCACCTAATGATGTCAGCAACACAGGAGCAAAAAGGGAAGTCAGGTGACCAGCTGTTTGGTGAGAATGTGGTTGAGTGAGCAAGCATCATCAAGGAAAATGGAGGGCTCTGTCTTTGCAATGTATTCACTCTATATTTTATATTCAGCAGTATTGCTGCAGGGCATCTTTTCAAGTGGACAGGAGTTCAGTCCCAAGGCAGTTTCTGTATGAGGGAAATGAAGGCTTCAAAGGAATAGGCTTCAAAGGAATAGAAAAAAAATTGCCTCAGGGAGTACATTAAAAACAGGGTGATTTAGAAGCTGGACAGTTACCAAACAGACATCTGTAATTATGGTTGTGTTTTTGAAAGAAAAATGTCCCAAGATTTAAAGAGGGTGCAATTTACCATTTTGTTCTTCAGGGTTTCATTTTAAGGCTGAGTCTAATTTATTGCTGATACCCATAATGGACAAATTTTATGAGCAGATATTGAAACATTTATGTCTTAGATTGATACTGGTGCCATTTATGACTGTATTAGCAAATGCATGAACTTTTAACAGAGGTGGTACTTTCACAAAGGAAGACTATCGCATCTTAACAATGTCCTGCTTTACCTGCAAACCTCATTTTGGTTTAAAGTTTTACTGAGGTACAAAAGTAACTGATGATCCAGATGATAGGCTATCCAGTGAGCTCGCCACACGAATTTCAAAACCTGAATTTATCTTTGCCTTTCTCTGAATTATTCATTTAATTAACTGGAAGCTGATTGTGTAAGTATGAAGTGAATGCGCTGTTGATTTGGTGTCTGAGTCTCCTATGTTAAGTTCTTTGTTCTCTGCATGAGTGATAAATGAGGGGATGGGACCTTTTCTTTAATCAAATGATGGACACGTGGAGAAAAGAATGTGCTACTTCATGTAGCAAATAGACCTGGGGCGTTACAGTCATTATCCATTGTTAAAAGTGAGTGATGATGTGATATTTACGGGCAGAGACTCGTGCCTTCAGAGTCTTCAATCATTTTGCTGTCTAGACTTTAGGTAAAGCCAAACTGATTTGTGTTAATTTATGGCAACTTTGATTATATAATGTTTGCAGACAACACTGCCCAAGAAAATAAGTCTTGCTGTCTCAAAACAGAGCCTCCAAAATATCAATTAAAGTTTTCCAAATTCCTCATACATCTTTGGTGACATTTTATTTGTCCTTGTTGAAATGAGGTACTGCAGCCTAGAACGTTAATGTACAATATGCTATTGTCAGTTACTCCAAGTGTAAGAAGTGTAGGAGAATAAGAATCATATCACAATGTTCTTCTGCTCTTCTCCTGTAACTGGAATGATTTGCTATGGACATACAAACAGATTCAATCACTCATCACACAGATTTTGAGAACTTGGTACCGCAAGCAGAGAAATTGTGAGTTTAAATGGCACCAGCTTTGAGGCAACTGCAAAGTCTTCCCTAGGTCCAGAGATCAATATGGGTTTAACCTTTAAGGATCTCCCTTGGACCTGCTAGCTCCTGTCATGTTTAGCTGTACTGCTGAGTACCTCTTTCTTCTTCCAGTGGTTAGAGTTACAATTCAGTCTAAAATTAGCATCAAATCATATAAAATGTAGCTGGAATGGATTTTCTAAAGAAGTGTTACGTTTGACATATTTAATGTCATTATTTCATTAAAGAAGTGAATTAGAAGAGAACCTGCCGGTGAATTAATACTGCAGCTGCGTATATAGATTTAAGAATTAATTTGATAACGCATCTAACAAGATGGGGGGGATCTCGTTGGAAAAAAAAGGCTTACAGTAAAGAGGAACTAGTATAGAATGGTTAGAAAATGTGTTTCTGAACAGGAGATAAAACATCAGGATTAATCTGTTTCACCTGGTTTGGAAAATGGTTAGAAATAGCTTAATTCACGGGTCAGTGTTGGATGGATTTTGATGTACAGAACAACCTCAGTTATCTGAACTCAATTATCCGAATAAGATAGGAGAAAGTGAGGACTGCAGATGCTGGAGATCAGAGCTTAAAAATGTGTTGCTGGAAAAGTGCAGCAGGTCAGGCAGCATACAAGGAGAAGGAGAATCGACATTTCGGGCATAAGCCCTTCTTCAGGAATGAGGAGGGTGTGCCAAGCAGGCTAAGATAAAAGGTAGGAAGGAGGGACTTGGGGAAGGGTTGTTGGGAATGTGATAGGTGGAAGGAGGTTAAGGTGAGGGTGATAGGCCGGAGAGGGGGTGGGGGCGGAGAGGTCAGGAAGAAGATTGCAGATTAAGAAGGCGGTGCTGAGTCAGAGGTCTGGGACTGAGATAAGGTGGGGGGAGGGGAAATGAGGAAGCTGGAGAAATCTACATTCATCCCCTGTGGCTGGAGGGTTCCTAGGCGGAAGATGAGTCGCTCTTCCTCCAGGCATCGTGTTGCCATGGTCTGGCGATGGAGGAGGCCAAGGACCTGCACGTCCTTGACGGAGTGGGAGGGGGAGTTCAACTCAACCGCCGCGTGGCAACACCTCTGGGACACCCGCACCAACCAACCCAACCGCCACGTGGCTGAACACTTTAACTCCCCCTCCCACTCCACCAAGGACATGCAGGTCCTTGGCCTCCTCCATCGCCAGACCATGGCAACACGATGCCTGGAGGAAGAGCGACTCATCTTCCGCCTAGGAACCCTCCAACCACAAGGGATGAATGCAGATTTCTCCAGCTTCCTCATTTCCCCTCCCCCCATCTTTTCTCAGTCCCAACCCTCAGACTCAGCACCGCCTTCTTGACCTGCAATTTTCTTCCCGACCTCTCCGCCCCCAACCCCTCTCCGGCCTATCACCTTCACCTTAACCTCCTTCCACCTATTGCATTCCCAATGCCCCTCCCCCAAGTCCCTCCTCCCTACCTTTTATCTTAGCCTGCGTGGCACACCCTCCTCATTCCTGAAGAAGGGCTTATGCCCAAAACGTTGATTCTCCTTCTCCTTGGATGCTGCCTGACCTGCTGCGCTTATCCGAATAAGATGTCAAGGTCCCATAAAAATGTTATCTGTTATCCGAACAATGTTATCTGAACAATCAGTTTTCAAAACAAAATACTCCCTACCTGTCTCATTCAGATAATCGAGGTTGTTCAGTATATGCATGATTTGAGCTTGGAAACAGAGCACAACATTGAAATACACTGATCAGACAAAATGAGTAGATTTGCAAATAATCGAGAAGACAATAAAAGATTTCAAAAGGACTTGGACTAGTTAACAGAATGTGAAGACAGGCAGTTGAAGCAATTTAGTGTGTATATATTTGAGGTATTACCTTTTGGAAAGAAGAACAAATAATGGGAATATATACTGAATAGAAAAGTGCTGAAGAATATGAAGTCCACGGATATAATTCTTGAATTGTTTCGATAAATGCCAAAAGAGAGTCAGTAACATTTTAGATTACGTAGAATATAGAATATCTTACTAAAGGAAGATAGGACCATTGTATATTTTAAGGAATGGCTAGAATCAGATTTGAACACAGGAACATGTGGGCCATCGTGAATAATAGTTAACAAACGGTCTCTAACCTAAACTTTGAGTGTTGATTGATTTGCTTTATTATTGCCACATGCACTGAGATACAGTGAAAAGTATTGTTTTATACTCTACCCAGAGTTGAAAAATGTGGTGCTGGAAAAACACAGCAGGCCAGGCAGCATCCGAAGAGCAGGAGAATCGGTGCTTCGGGCATAAGCCCTTCTTCAGGAATGATTCAGTGATTTCTGAAGAAGGGCTTATGCTCAAAGCGTCGATTCTCCTGCTCCTCGGATGCTGTCTGGCCTGCTGTGTTTTACCAGCACCACATTTTTCAACTCTGGTCTCCAGCATCTGCAGTCCTCACTTTCTCCTTATACTCTATCCAGTCAAGTCACACCTTATAAAAGTATATCAGGGTAATAGAACAGAATGCAGAGTATAGTGTTACAGCTACAAGAAGGTGCAGAGAAAGATCAACTCAAATACAGATCGTTCTGCTGTAACATGTTTTGTTAATGCAAATTCTCTGTAACGCAATTGATAAAGTGGGGATACTGTTTCTAAAGGGGGAGTTTTTAAAACGTGTAATGTGACTACAGAGGAACCTCGACTATCCGAATACCAATTATCCAAAAATCAGATTATCCGAAGGAGATCTCGAGGTCCTGATAGAAACATTACATCAAGGACGTGTTTCTAACAGCGATCATGTCTTTTGTTTACAGTGATTAAACAGGCACCATCTCCAAATGACTGACCTTCCACTCTCTCCCCACACTTTCTCTGGAGTTTGGGATGTACCCGAATCCACCCCCTTCCCCAGATAATCGGACCAACATTGTCCTGTACAAGGCAGAGGTGGAACCTTGCAAAACGTTGCAGTAAAACGCTGTGTGTGTGTGTGTGAGACTTACCCCACAAAGGCAGTAGCAGCAGTCTTATTGTTGGTGTCCAGTCCAGTCCAGCTGCTGAGTCTCCTGAACGGGGAGCAGACTTTAAAAACTCCGAGCCCCAGAGGAAAGGCAGTTCATCGATTAACCGAATAATTGATTATCCGAACTAAATACTGCCTGCCCATCTTGTTTCGATAATCAAGGTTCCCCTGTACATCACCAACACTTGAAGCGCTGTTTCTAAAACGTGATTTTTCTCTAATGTGGAGTTGCACAAGAATGTAACCATCGTGTTATAGAAGAACTACCTGTATATAAGAGGTCTGTACATAACTCTGTTCCAGTTTCTGAAGATGCTGCCAGACCCGTTGATTTGGTTTTTTGGTTTGATTATTTAAAAAAGTGAGATTAGTGGGTTCAATCTCACTGTAGCAGCTGCTGGAATTTAGTTTTAATGAATAAACCTGGAGTTAAAAACTAGTGCTGGTAGTGGTAATACTGAAACCAGTGTGAATGATTGTAAGAACTCATCTGGTTCAGAAATCAGAATAGAATCTGCTGTCCTCAACTGGCAGGGCATGTATATGACTCCAGAATCACAGAAATGTGCTTGACTTTTAATTGACCTCTGACATGACCGCACAAGCCACTCAGTTCAAGGGCAATTAGGAATGAACAATAAATACAAATGTATGAATTAGAAATGTAGGTCAGTAAATAAGATACTGACTGATCTGTTTGTGATTCCGATTCCACATTCCAATCCATTCCTGATAACCTTTGTTTGCCGAACCTATCAAGTATCTATTTAATTTTACCTTAAAACTATTCAAGAACCCTTTCCCCATTGCCTTCTGTGACAAAGAGATTCCACTCCCCCACCCCCCCAACCATTGCACAACCCTCTGACAGAAAATATTTTTTTCCTCATCTCTACTTTAAAGAAGTGATCCCTAATTTTAAAAGAGTGCCCCCAAGTTCTGGACTCGCTCAGAACAAGAAACATTATCTCCATATCTTTCAGGATCTTATCTCCTTCAATCAAGTCGTCAACCTTACCCTTTGAAGTAATAAGATCTTAAAGAGTCTTGACACGGAAGATATGTTTCCTCTTGTGGGGAAATCTAGAGCGAGAGGTCATTGTTTAAAAATCAGGAGTCGCCAATTTAAAACAGAAATGAGAAGATTTTTTTGTTCCCAGTGGGTTGTGTGACTTTACAATGCTTTTCCCAAAAAGTTGGTGGAAGCAGATTCCTTGAAGATTTTAAGGCAGAGGTGGATAAAGTGTTGGAAAGCGAGGTAGGGTGAAAAGTTATAAGGGAACGTTGGAACATACAATCAGAAGGGAGCTGAATAACCTACTCCTACTCTGAATTTGTATGTTCATGTAACCCCCAATAACAGGGCAGCATGGTGGCTCAATGGTTAGCACTACTGCCTCACAGCGCCAGGATCCCAGCTTCGATTCTAGCTTTGGGCGACTGTCTGTGTGGTGTTTGTACATTCTCTCTGTGCGTTTCCTCCGGGTGCTCCGGTTTCCTCCCACAGTCCAAAGATGTGCAGGTCAGGTGAATTGGCCATGCTAAATTGCCCATAGTGTTAGGTGCATTAGTCAGGGGGAAATGGGTCTGGGTGGGTTACTCTTCAGAGGGTCAGTGTGGACTGGTTGGGCCGAAGGGCCTGTTTCCACACTGTAGGGAATCTAGTCAACCACAAGTTTGTATCAGGTATGACTCTGACCAGCAGAGAGTTTGCCCCCGATTCTCACTGACTCCAGTTTTGCAAGGACTCCTTGATGCCACACTCGGTCAAACGCTGTCTTGATGTGAAGAACAGTTATGGTCAAAGAGTGTGGTGCTGGAAAAGCACAGCTGGTCAGGCAGCATCAAACTGATGTTTCAAGCATAAGCTCTTCATCAGGAATGAGGGGGTGGCCCAAGGGAGCTGAGTGATAACTGGTAAGGGGCATAGGGCTGGAGGGAAGGTAGTTGGAAATGCGATGGGTAGATGAAGTTGGGGGTGAAGGTGATAGGTTGGAGAGGAGGGTGGACAGGTGGGACAGGCCAAGAGGGAGGTTCCGAGTTGGATGGTTGGTTCTGAGGTAAGGTTGGGGAGGTGGATAACTTACTTATCAGTGAGCAAGTTATCATTGAACAAGTCCCCTTTGATAGCCCTGTCAGTGACCCCTTCCACCACTGTGTGATAAGTAAATTTTAGAATCCAGTAACAAAAGTTATCAATTAATTTGTTGCAGTTTGGTGCTAAATCTGGTCCACAAGAACAATGAGCTGAGCTGAGCTGAGTTGAGATGCCTCTGCTTTGAAACTGAGAATCCTGAATCATTTTTCTATCAATCTCTGAATCAAGACTTCATGAAGAGGATATTCGTTGCACAAAGACCTGCGATGGAATCACATATTTTTATTAGTGTGTACTGTGTGTGCAGCAGTCATTGTAATGCAGTTTACTTAAGATAAAGACTTAAAACTGTATACATGTAATACACATGACTTTTAAACTATTTCTAAAAGGCATTGCGTGATAGAAATTCTGCATCAAATATAGATGCCATTTACAAATTAAAATTTATAGCAGAAGTATTATTATGTTGAATGATTATAGCTATACTCTTGAACAATAAAATAATTTATCCTGAACTTGTCTTTGTTTTCTATTTCCAGAACAAATTGCAGAATCATTCTTCGATATCTGACAATGTAACAAAGTCTTCACCTCAGAACTATCATTTTGCAGTGCTAATGTATCTTGATTCATAGATCCCTGTTCTTTGCAAAAAGTCAGAATAGATTCTGGCTCTAGAGATATCAGATTAATGCAAAGCGTTTGCAGTATTTTGATTCCTTGTTTGCTCAATGGGTACCATCATCATAATAATACTTGTATTTGTAATAATGATTAGAGTACCTTCCAAACCCATGACTACCATCTAAATTGTGAAGAGTTATCAGATACAATTGAACACCACTACCAACAAGTTCCCGTCCAAACCACCCATCATCCTGACTTGGAAATCTGTTACTGTTCCTTCACTGTTACTGGATTGAAATCCTGGACTCTCTCTCCAACAGAATTGTGGGTCTACCTACACCAAATAGACTGCAAAGGTTTAGGAAGTGAGCTCGCCACCATCTTACCAAGGGCAATGGAGGGATGGGAAAAAGTGAGGACTGCAGATGCTGGAGATCAGAGTTGAGAGTGTGGTGCTGGAAAAGCACAGCAGGTCAGGCAGCATCTGAGGAGCAGGAGAATCGAAGTTTCGGGCATATGCCCTTCAGAAATTAGGCTTGTGGGCCGGGGAACTGATCGATAGCTAGGTGGGAGGTGGGTTTGGGGGTAAGGTAGCTGAGAATGCAATAAGTAGATGAAGCTGTGGGAGAAGGTGATAGGTTGGAGAGGAGAGTGAAGCAGATAGATGGGAAAGTTGATGGATAGGTCAGGAGGGTGGTGCCAGGTTGATGGTTTGGGACTAGGAAAATGTGGGGTGAGGGGAAATGAGGAAACTGATGAAAGCCATATTGATCTCATCTAATTGCAGAGTCCCAAGTCGGAATATGAGGTGTTCATCCTCCAGGCATCGGGTGGTAAGTGTTTGGCGATGGAAGAGGCCCAGGACTTGCATGTCCTTGGTGGAGTGGGAGGGGGAGTTGAAGTGTTCAGCCACAGGGTGGTGGCATTGCTTGGTGAAGGGTCCCAGCAATGTTCTCTGAAACAATCCACAAGTAGGCGTCCTGTCTCCCCGATGTAGAGGAGATGACATCAGGTGCAACGGATGCAGTAGATGACATTGGTAGAGGTACAGGTAAATGTTTGCTGGATGTGAAAGGATCCTTTGGGGCCTTGGACGGAGGTGAGGGGTGTGGTGTGGGTGAAGGTTTTGCACTTCTTGTGGTGGCGGGGGAAGGTGTCGGGAGTGGGGTGTGGGCTGGTGGGGGGTTAGGAGCTGACGAGGGAGTTGCAGAGGGAATGATCGCTCCGGAACGCTGATAGGGGTGGGGTAGGAAATATATCTTTGGTAGTGGGGTCTGTATGGAGGTGGCGGAAGTGGCAGAGGATGATGTAATGTATGCAGAAGTTGGTGGGGTGGAAGGTGAGGACCAGGACAGTTCTGTCCTTGTTGCGTTGGGAGTGGTGGGGTTCAAGAGTAGTGGTGCGGGAAGTGAAGGAGATGCGCTGAAGGGCATCATCAACCACGTGGGAAGGGAAATTGCGATCTTGGAAGATGAACGCCATCTAGGATTTTATAAGGTGGAATTGGTTGTCCTGGGAACAGATGTGGTGATGGAGGAGGAGTTGGGAATAAGTGATGGCATTTTTACAGGAGGTAGGGTGGCAGGAGGTATAGTCTAGGTAGCTGTGGGAATTGGTGGGCTTGTAGTAGATGTCTGTGGTTAGTCGGTCACTAGAGACAGTAATGGAGATATCCCGGAAGGGGAGGGAGGTGTCCGAGGTGGTCCAGGTGAAATTGAGGTCGGGGTGGAAGGTGTTGTAAAGTTGATGAACTGTTCAACCTCCTCATGGGAGCACAAGGTAGCACTGATACATCACTGATATAGCAGAGGGACAGGTGGGTATTGGTGCCAGTGTAATGGTGGAAGATGGACTTTTCCATGTAACCGACAAAGAAGTAGGCAGAGCTGGGTCTCATGTGGGTGCCCATGGCTACCCCTTTGGTTTGGAGGAAGTGGGAGGATTGGAAGGAGAAGTTGATAAGGGTGAGGACCAGTTCAGCCAGGTGGATGAGGGTGTCGGTGGAAGGGTACTGGTTGGGACAGCATGAGAGGAAGAAATGGAGGGCTTGGAGGCTTTTGTCATTGCGGATGGATGTGTACAGGGACTGGATGTCCATGGTGAAAATAATGCATTGGGGTCTGGGGAAACATAGGTCTTGGAGGAGCTGAGGGGCACGGGTGGTGTTCTGAACATATGTGGCAAGTTCCTGGACAAAGGGGGACAGGACAGTGTCCAGGTAGGCACAGATGAGTTCAGTGGGACAGGGGCAGGCTGAGACAATAGGTTGATTGGGGAAGTCAGATTTGTGAATCTCTGATAGGAGGTAGAATAGGGTGGTGCAGGGTTCATGGACGATGAGGTTGGAGACTGTGGATGGGAGATCCCCAGAGGTGATGAGGTTATGGATGGTCTGGGAGATGATGGTTTAGTGATGGGAAGTGAGGTCGTGGTCAAGGGGGCAGTAAGAGGAGGAATGGGCAATAAATGTTGACCTAGACAGCAAAGATGAGATGCCAGAATGACTGAAAGAAAAGACTGGCATCGACAAGCTAGGCCAATGGGACTGTTCCATGCTGTATCATTCTATGATGAATGGGTTTCTGTAAGATCTCAAATTCTTGGAAAAGAGGATAGAAGTTGTCCATTGCTGCTGCTTGGAGTTTGGAACCCAAAGTTTTGAAGAGATGATCTACTGATTCTGAATTCTGTGTAGATCCTATTCTCAATGTCAGTGTTCACATCCAGTCTATCAGTGTTGAACCAGAACAGTGAAGAAAGTCAACTCAGAATACAACGGGACCTTGATCAGATGGGTCAATGGGCTGAGGAGTGGCAGATGGAGCTTAATTTAGATAAATGTGAGGTGCTGCATTTTGGAAAAGCAAATCAGAGCAGGGCTTATATATTTCATTGTAAGGTCCTAGGGAATGTTGCTGAACAAAGACACCTTGGAGTGCACATTCATTGTTCCCTGAAAATGGAGTTCAGGTAGATAGGATAGTGAGGAAGGCGTTTGATATGCTTTCCTTCATTGGTCAGAGCATTGAGTAAAGGAATTGGGAGGTCATGTTGCGGCTGTACAGGACATTGGTTAGGCCACTGTTGGAATATTGCATACAATTCTGATCTCTTTCCTATTGGAAGGATGTTGTGAAACTTGAAAGGGTTCAGAAAAGATTTACAAGAATGTTGCCAGGGTTGGAGGATTTGAGGCTGAACAGGCTGGAGCTGTTTTCCCTGGAATGTCGGAGGCTGAGGGGTGACCTTACAGAGGTTTACAAAATCATGAGGGGCATGGATAGGGTAAATAGACAGGGTCATTTCCCTGAGGGCGGGGAGTCCAGAACTAGAGGGCATAGGTGTTGGGTGAGAGGGGAAAGATATAAAAGAGTCCTAAGGGGTAACTTTTTCACGCAGAGGGTGGTGCATGTATGGAATGAGCTGCCAGAGGAAGTGGTGGAGGCTGGTACAATTGCAGCATTTAAAAGGCATCTGGGTGGGTATATGAATAGGAAGGGTTTGGAGGGATATGGGCCAAGTGCTGGCAAATGGGACTAGATTAGGTTGGGATATCTGGTCAGCATGGACAAGTTGGACTGAAGGATCTGTTTCTGTGCTGTACATCTCTCTGACTGTTTAGCGTCACTAGAGGTCTAATGGAATCTCCTGTGCAATGTCATAAATGAATCTTTTCAATCATTCCTTGTTGATGGTTACTTTCTTCATCTTGCTGGCTTTTCTCCTCTCTAACATTTTTTTTAATATTTTCATTATTCACTAATCCCATCACATAAAATCTTTCATCAACACTTCTAAATTTTACATTTTACCAAAATATTCCAATCACACTTAAACTAAAAAAAATCTTTGCCACATATATTGATAAAAATAAAATAAATTAAAAGCAGGGAATCAAATTTGGCTGGAGCAACTTCTCTGCTCCATTGAAAACAGCAAGATTTATGCAAATGAGCCACTGAATATTGTACTGTAGACTCAGAATAAATACCTCCCCCATATTTCACAATTCCCACATGGCCTCTGAACTCCTACGGAGTCATGATGCAAATGCTTCAGTATTTTGGAAATAAATCGCCATGCTGTAAACTTCACATTATCATTCTAATCCAAGGTTTTATCATCATGGATATCAGAAACCTCCTGGTTATTAATAAAATATGAGAAGCAGAGCCAAATGTTGGCTTTGTCTTTAAACCCAGTGTGTGTATGTTGCAACTGGTCAGGGTTGTAACTCCAAAGTTACTTCAAACTCGCACTGACCTTTGCTAAATTGCTTGAATCCATTGTGGAAGACTTCACACACAGCTCAAATCCTATAAAACTGTCAAAATACATAATGAACTAAACCAGAAAGAAAGCAATACACGTTATCGATGTATATAACACACTACTACTGTAAATATTTGGCATGCCAGAACTAATAGCAAGCTGTTCAGCATTGCACCATGACCAAAACAGTCTGTGAGTTGCTGTTTGCTTACAGGGCTTTTGAACGAACGATCAACCTTGAGAGGACTAAAGGCATGAACTAGGATATAGAGACTCTGCCTTCTATCAATATTGAGATCTCTGGAATTCAGCTGTTTTGTCCATGTTTGAACCAAGGCTGTAATGAGGTCAGGAGCTGAGTGGCCCTGGTAGAACCTGAACTGGGTTTCAGTGAGCAAGCTATTGCTGAGCAAGAGCTGCTTGATAGCACTGTTGATGACACCTTTAATCATTTTATTCATGCTTCAGAGTTGACTGATGGGATGGCACTTGGCCAGATGGCATTCTTTTATTGCGCACAGTGTCTACCTGGGCAACTTTCCACATTACTCTGTAGGTGCTAGTGTTGTAGCTATATGACAACAGTTTGGTTACGGAGGTGGCAACGTCTGGAACACAGGTCTTCATTACAATTGCTGGAAAATGTTGGGGCCTACAGTCTGTGCAATATTTCGAACTTTCGGATGTTTCTTGATATCACATGAAGTAAATCAAATTGGCTGAAGTGAATCTTGGTATCTGATGCTGGGGACACCTGGGAGATGCTGTGACAGACCATTCACTCAGCGTGAGGTCAGGCAGCATCCAAGGAGCAGGAGAATCAACGTTTCGGGCATGAGCCCTTCTTCAGGAATGGCTCATGCCCAAAACGTCGATTCTCCTGCTCCTTGGATGCTGCCTGACCTGCTGCGCTTTTCCAGCAACACATTTTCAGCTCTGATCTCCAGCATCTGCAGTCCTCACTTTCTCCATTCACTCAGTATCTCTGGTTAGGTTGTTTCAAATGCTTCAGCCTTCCTTTTTGTGCTGATGTGCTGGACTCCCCCATCATTAAGGATGGGGTAAAGGTGTTGCCTCATCCTCCTGTACATTGACTAATTACTTATCACTATTTATGACTGGATGTGGCAGGATGGCAGAGCTTAGATCTGATCTGTTGATGTGAAGTAGCTTATCCCATTTATTTCTTGGTGTTTATGCTGTTTTTCATGTACGTAGTCCTGTTTGGTGCCTTCACCAGGTTAACACCTCATTCCTAGGAAATCATGCCCTTCTGCACTTTCTATTGAACCATTGTTGATCACCTGGCTTGAGGGTAATGTTAGAATCGGAGGTCTGCTGAGCTGTGAGCTTACAGATTGTGTTTGAGTACAGTTCTGCTGATGATGATGGTACACAGTACCTTGTGGATGTCCAGTGTGTAATTGCTAAATCTGTAGAAGTCTATCCTATTTGGCACAACTGTAGTGTTGCACAACACGATGTGAAGGCAGGACTTTGTCTCCACAAGGACTGTGCTGTGGTCACTCTTACTGATGCTGCCGCAGACAGATACATCTGTCAGACAGGCAGATTGGTGAGTGATAAGCAATGGTTTTCCCACTTGTACTTCCCTCAGCACCCGCCAAACGCCCAGTCTAACAGCAATCCTGAAGGACTCAACAAGCATAAGCAGTAGTGGGGACAATAAATGATTGTTGGTGCTAGGCATTGAAGTCTCCCTAACCAGAGTACATTCCACACCCTCGCCATCCTCATTGCTTCCTCCAAATGGTGTTCAAGATGCACGGAATACTGATTCACAAGGTAATCACAGGAGGTTTCCTTGCCCATGTTTGACCTGATGTCATGACACTTCCTGGGTTCACAATTGAGAACACTTTCTCCCAACTCCAAACCACTGTGCCCCCACCTCTGTTAAACTCATCCCTCCATTGGGCCAGAACATATCCAGGACTGGTGAGAGTGGTGTCTGGGACATTGTTGTTAGGGTATGATTCTGTGGGTAGAATATTGTCAGGCTGTTGCTTGACTTGTTGGTAGGTCAGCTCTCCCAATTTTGGCACAAGCCCTCCAATGTTAGTAAGGAGAACTTTGAAGAGTTGGCAGGTCTGTTGTTGTTTCCAGTGTCTCGGTCGATGTCAAGTGCACCATCCAGTTTCATACCTTTTCTTGAGACTTACTAGTAGCTAATACAACCAAAATATAGAACATCGTAGTGAGGAATGGTGGAGGCTGGTACAATTACATTACTTAGGAAGGGTTTGGAGGGACATGGCCCGAGTGCTAGCAAATGGGAGTAGAATAATTTAGGATATCTGGTCAACATGGATGAGTTGGACCAAAGAGTCTGTTTCTGTGCTGTTCATCTCTATGACTCTATGACTGTATGAGTGGGCCATTCAGCCCTTCAAGTCTGCTCTGCTGTTCATTATAATTGATCAACAACAATTCATGCAATGGGAGAGTGAAGATTTTGCCTGCTCCAGCCTTGAGGAAATCTGCCACAATGATGGTAAATGCTCTCTGGATGTATTTGCCTGCAGCAGCTTGCAGCTCTCCATGAGCACCTTCTCAGTGGAACAGCTACATCACGCCCTGCTTTTCCCAGGCATTGCAATGGGAGAATTTCTCCCTAAAGACCCTGAGTGAGTATGGCCTCCTATTGAGACCACCTACACCCACCCATCATCTTCCAGGTTCTTCAAGCAGTGATCCTCCTCTGACATCCATATACATACTGGGAAATATTCCAACTGCATAATGTCTCTCTCAGTCTTCCTTTTCTGTTGCAGTTGAATGAGCGAATTTTAAATAAACACACTCTACGCTGTCTAGCCTTTCATATTTATCCAATAGCAACAAGAGAAAATTATGGATCTGCTGAAAATATGAATAAAAGGAAATGTGCAGAACAAAGTTAAAAAATCACACAACACCAGGTTATAGTCCAACAGGTTTATTTGAAAACACTAACTTTTGTAGTGCTGCTCCTTCGGCAGGTAGCTAGTAGGGCAGGATCATAAGATTCAGAATTCATAGCTATAAATACGGTGTCTTATGATCCTGCCTCACTAGCTACCTGACAAAGGAGCAGCGGTCTGAAAGCTAGTGCTTCCAAATAAAGCTGTTGGACTATAACCTGGTGCTGTGTGATTTTTAACTCTGTCCACTACCTCCCCTCTCCCAGTCCAACACTAGCATCTCCTCATCAGGACAAAATAAGTCATTGTGAAACTTGAAAGAGTTCAGAAAACATTTGCAAGCAGGTTGCCAGGGTTGGAGGATTTGAACTACAAGGAGAGGCTGAATCGGCTAGGGCTGTTTTCCCTGGAGCATTGGAGGCTGAGGGGTGACTTTCTAGAGGTTTATAAAATCATGAGGGGCATGGATAGGGTAAATAGACAAGGTTCGCCCTGGGGTGAGGGAGTCCAGAACTAGAGGGCATAGGTTTAGGGTGAGAGGAGAAAGATATAAAAGGGACCTAAGAGACAACTTTTTCACACAGAGGGTGGTGCGTGTATGGAATGAGCTGCCAGAGGAAGTGGTGGAGGCTGGTACAATTACATTTAAAAGGTATTTGAATGGGCATCTGAATAGGAAGGGTTTAAGAGGGATATGGGCCAAGTGCTGGCAAATGGGATGAGATTAGGTTAGGATATCTGGTCAGCATGGATGGGTTGGACCGATGGGTCTGTTTCTGCGCTGTACATCTCTAAGCCTCACTAGCAGTCTAATGGAATCTCCTGTGTGATATCATAAATGCTGTACAACTCTGTGAGTCTATGTAGTGTCTTGGAGATACAAGTATCCAGCACAGAGCTCATCTACACTGAGAGCTGGCAAGTGAGCTACTGAGTAGGTGAGTTTTGAAAATGAATTGCTATCTAAAGTCTGATCTTTCTTTAATTTAGCAACTGACTAAAAATGACTCCTCCACTAAAGAAAGTTAAGCTTTATTCCAGCCTTAAAACAGATATAAACCAACTCTCTGACAGCAGCTCTGGATTCTTAACGACATGCTTGTTCTAACTAGCTTTCAGAAGGTTGAACTCCGCTGTTCTAAACAAAAGATAAAAATGAAGGCTCTTCCAGTGTTACTTGCGAGGTGCTTTGAGTGCACAATGTAGAGTAGGAGTTTGGTGAGAAAGGGGATTTGGTGAGGAGGGGAAAGAGCTACTCCTTTCCTCTAGAAATTGACTCTTTGCTAGACTGGAAGTAGTTAATTGGTGAATAACTCATTAGATATCCTTCTTATTCCAATTGTAATAAATGGATTTTAAAATTTAGGAATGGCAGGTCAGCTTAGCCAAGTGGAATGTACAGCCAATAGAATGGAAGATGACATGAGTACACCACATGTTCTAGACCCAAACATCTACAGTAGGTGCCACTTGCTATACAAGTTTGAGCTTGGGGATTTGGAACTCCAATGTTAACTGGAGTTACTGTAGTGCATCCATGAGGTAGAGAAATCTATGGATATCGCATTTAGGGTGGTGGAAACACTACAGACAGAGAGGGAATGGGTGACCACCAGGTTCTTTCAGAGCACCAGGCAGTAAGTTGAAGTGACCCTGAATCTATCTTGCTTGTTATTTAGCTAGCAATTTTAGATACTGTTGAAAGCGATGGTTTGTCAGGGGACTGCAACCAAAGATGAGTCTGTGGTACCATGGTTAATTCAGGAAGGCAGAAGGGAGGAGAAAGAGTGGAAGGGTGTTGTGATAGTGGTTTCCACAGTGAAGGGATCAGATGAATGTATATGCAGGAGTAAACAAGTGCATGATGGTGTGTTGCCTCTTTAATGCGAGAGTCAAGGTTATCACGGAACAGACGCTAGCCATCCTTCTGTCAGAGGATGAACAGACTGGGTGTGTGGTCCACATTGGAACCAACAACATACGTAGGAAGAGAAAAGAAGTCCTGAATACAGATTTAAAGAGATAGCAATGAAATGAAAGGGCAGGCCATCCACAGCAGTAAACTCAGGATAACTCCCAGTACTACATATTAGTCAGCTAGAAAGGGGAGGATTGATTAATTGAATGCATGGCTGGAGGGAGGGCAAGAGCCATTAGGACCAGTCTGGAGCAGGTGGCATCTATACAAACTATGTATGTTACATATTAACAGGACTGGAACCAGGACCATCGCAAGGAAATTTGACAGAGTGCTATTGAATAGGATTTGAGCTAGTTTGTTTGGTGATGGAAACCCGAGGGATGATGCAAACTTAAAAACAGTAAAGTTGGTAACAGGAAGTAGAAAAGCTCTGAGGAAGACAAGAGAATGAAAGCGGAGCACCGAGTAAACCTTGAATGTGAATGATGTCACAAAGATAAAGTTAAGGGGCAGTCTACTTGAATGCACACAGCATTCGCAATAAGACAGATGATTGAAAAGCAGCAATGTTTGGATGAAGCAAAATAATAACAAAGGGCAGACAACATTAATTGTGTTATTTATAGACCATCAAATGGTACTGTGGGTTATGGTGTAAATCAGGAGATGAGAGAAGCGTATAGCATGGGCAACACAATTACAATTTATGACCTCTATCTCCATATAAACTGGGTAAAACAATTGAACAGTAAAGCTGGGGAAGACAAGATTCTAAAGTATAGATTATAGTGGTGCTGGAAAAGCACAGCAGGTCAGGCAGCATCCGAGGAGCAGGAAAATAGATGTTTCGGGCAAAAGCCCTTCATCATCCTGATGGAGCAAAGGTTGTAATTTTGAGTAGAGAAATTATGGAGGCATGAGGTCCAAATTATTTGAGATGGATGTAGGTTTGCTCGCTCAACTGGAAGGTTCATTTTCAGATGTTTTATCACCATACTTGGTAACATCTGCAGTGAGCCTTCATCCTGATGAAGGGCTTTCGCCTGAAACGTCGATTTTCTTGCTCTTCGGATGCTGTCTGACCTGCTGTGCTTTTCCAGCACCACTCTAATCTGGACTCTGGTTCTCAACATCTGCAGCCCTTGTTTTTAACCTAAGATTCTAAAGTATGTTAAGTGGGTTTCTAGAGCAGTATGCTGAGGAGACAACAAAAGGACAGTCCATTGTAGATCCAGTATTACATAATTAAAATGGTCTAGTTCATAAACTTATATTAAAAGTACCTTTATTGATATGTGATAACATAGAGTTTGACATTATATTCAAAAGTGAGGTCGTTCAATATGGAGCAAAGGTTGTAATTTTGAGTAGAGAAATTTTGAAGGTATGAGGTCCAAATTATTTGAGATTGATGTAGGTTTGCTCGCTGAACTGCAAGGTTCATTTTCAGACGTTTTATCACCATACTAGGTACCATCTGCAATGAGCCTCTGGACGAAGAACTGCTGATGATTCCTGCTTTCTATTTATATGTTTAGGTTTCTTTGGGTTGGTGATGTCATTTCCTGTTGTGATGTAATTTCCTATGGTGATGTCATTTCCTGTTCTTTTTCTCAGTGGGTGGTAAATCGGGTCCAAATCAATGTGTTTGTTGATAGAGTTTCAGTTGAAATGCCATGCTTCTAGGAATTCTCGTGCATATCTCTGTTTGGCCAAACAATTCTCGCTCGAGAATTCCTAGAAGAAGAAATGACATTACAACAGGAACTGACATTACCATAGGAAATGACATTACAACAGGAACTGACATCACCAATCCAAAGAAACCCAAACATATAATTAGAAAGTAGGAATCATCAGTAGTGCTTCATCTGGAGGCTCACTGAAGATGTTGCCTAGTATGGTGACAAAATTTCTGAAAATGAACCTTCCAGCTCAGCGAGCAAATCTACACCCAGAACCTCAACCTGAGCTACAAATCTTCTCAAAACCCGCTATTTGACATGGTTTGGGAAAAACATTAGTAGGCATAACTATGTGTAGACAATGCATATTCTTTAAAGAATTATTACATGGCTTACACATTCATTCATAATGCCAAAACTCAAAAACGTCAGCTAATCATAGTTAACAATAGAAATTAGGATTTATGTGAGATTAATAGAAAAGACTTATAAACTTGTCAAAAATAATAGTAAATATAAGACTTTGAACATTTTTTGAATATAGTAAAGGAGGACTGAGAAATCAATCTACCAAACTCAAACATAAAAACAGACTGCAAAAGTTTCTATAGATGTGTAAAAAAGAAACATTTGTCTAAAATCAATGAGGGCCCAGTAAAGGCAGAATAAGGAGAATTTACAATGGGGATTAGAGAATTATTAAGAATCTAAATGATCAGTGTTTATCTGTTTCACTGAGAAAGATACAAGTCTCCCACAGCTAGACATTCAAGGAATTCAGTTGAATGAGGAGCTGGAGGAGTGAGCATTAGTAAGGAAGCTGATCTGGAGAAAGTAATGGGACTGAAAGTTGATAAGTCCCTTGGACCAGAAATTCCGCATCTCAGAGAGCTGAAGAAGAAAGCTATCAAGATAAATCAATGCATCCCTGATTAACTTCCAAATTTCTGTAGATTTTGCAATGAAACTTGCAGAATGAAACTAGCAAACGTAACCTCACAGTTTAAAAACAAGGAGAAAGAGCTAACAGGGAACTACACATTTGTTAGCCTTACAGCAGTCATATGGAAATTGTTAGAATCTATTGTAAAGGATGGCATATATGGACATAATTATTTGATCAGGCATGGACAGCACATGTTTGTGAATAACAAATCATACTTGACGAACTTGGTTGAGTTTTTTTGAGGCTGTTGTATCAAAATTGATAAAGGTGAGTTGGTGGATGTAGCATAATTGGATTTTTAAAAGAGTTTTGAAAATGCTCCCCCACAGAAGGTTGATTAGCAAAATTAAAGCAGATAGAATAAGAGATGATGTCCTGGCATTGAAGAATGATTGGACAGACAGTAAGAAAAGAATAGGAATAAATGGTTTATTTTCATGTTGGCAGGTTGTAAGAAGTGGGGTACAGCAAGCTTGGGCCCAAACTGCTCACAACATATATCAATGATTTGGATGTACTATTTCCAAATTGGCAGCTAATACAAAGCTAGAAGGGAATTTGTGTTGTAGGTGAAGTTTAAAGTGGCTTCAGAACAATTTAGAAAGGCTTGGTGATGGGCATGAACACGATAGATAGAATGCAGTGTGGAGAAATCTGGGCTTTATCCACTTTGATAAGAGAAACAGATGTACAGAGTATTTGTTATATGGTAATAGGTTGGAAAGTGGAGATGTACAAAGGGACCTTGATGTTCTTGTCAATAAATCACTTAAGGCTAACATGAAGGAGCAGCAAGTTATTCAGAAGGTTAATGGAATGCTAGCCTACATCGCAGGAGGATTTTAATACTGGAGTACTGAAGTCTTGCTTCAACTGTTTCAATCAACACTTGCTCCCACAGAAACACACATTACCTGTGATCTTGCAGCCGATATTGGTATCTCCTCTCCTTGAATGATGTCCAAGTGAAATTTGAACCAGCAGTCTGTCTCCTGGGCCAGGCACATTGTGTATGTGCTAGTGTTGATGTTTGCAAATTCCACCCAATTTACTGTATCGGCTGTAATCCATCGCTTTGAATGTCATTGGGACATTCTGAGAAAGTGGCAGGATCTATGTAAATGTAAATTCCTTTTTTATTGTCTCCATCACAGCCCCACCACCTCCACTAAGACCAGATCACTTAATCCACCAGGAATAGTGCCTGAATGTCTCAGTACCACACAAGGAGGTACATTTTCCCACTCAGGAAATATGCAATAACAATACTTTATGAACATGTTGCAAGCATGTGGAAATAGTGATTATCTTTATTCTGTGTAATCAGTATTGCTAAGTTGTGGTACGAAGTTTACAGAGCCTGTGGCTGGATATACCGTGGGAACTGTGATGTTATTGAGAAAGGCACAGACTAAAATTTCCTTCTTTCCCAAACAAATCAAAACAAACTCCGGATTCCCCATGTAGCATAGTTTCCTGTTTCTGCTTTGCATTACATTGTGTCCAGATAATGTCATGCTGAATATAGGCACTTAGTTAAAAAAAAATTTTCTCTTCTATGTTGTGAATCTGATGTAAAGCACTTCCTTGTATGTGTGTTCTGGCATACACTGAAATAATATGTCCTTATTTACTCCCTGCAGTACAGTTATATTATGTTTCTGCAGATTGAATGCTGCAAATATTTGCAAATTAAAATTAATCTATCATAAAGTAAGGAAATGATCAATAGTCTGCTTCATGTTAGGGTCTAATGTTGACACCTCACTGCAATAGATTCAGTTTCTGATAGAAATCAAAGAAAATATCATAAAAATATTTTCCATCATCTTACTAATAAATGTGTCAAATTCTCAGAAAAGGCAAAATTAAAGTGAAACTCCAGCTATTTTATTTGAACTATCTTAATTTAGAGCTGTTTATCATAGCAATTATCAAATGAAAAATGGTAAGGTGTTAGAAGAGAAGTAAATCAATTTGGTGGCATTTTTATATTTTAATTTTAAGGATTAAAGTGAGGAAGGGGTGGTGTTGATTGTGATTTCTAGCCAAAAACAATGTTCCGTTTTCCATCTTTCAGAGCTGTCCTGCTAACAGCCCTTGCCAGAATAACTGACTAAATTGTTTACGACTTTGAATAAAATGTCAACTAACTCCCCCATTTGCTCAGCACTTAGCTTTAATCAGCTGTACAGATCTTGAAGTCTCAAATTCCTTTGTTGGCTGGAGTTAAGTTCGCTGGTCTAGGCCAGGATAGTGATAGCAATCAGCTTCGGAGTCCCAGGCAAGGAAAGGGAACATTAGCATTTCTTTGTGCTCTTGATTTGACAAGATTGGATTTGAGTGTGATGCCCCAGTGAAAGGCTAGCTCATTGTTATTCAGTCATGTCAGAAACATGTGACAGATAATGAATGGATTCTTGGACTAGGTGTTGGACCTTGTATGACCCAGCAAGGAGGCAGAATTTGCATTGAGGCCCGGGTGATATTTAAGGAAAGGTATACTGGCATTGGAGGCAGTCCAGAAGAGATTCTCTTGAATAATATCAGGAGGAGCTATTTTATGAGGAAAGGGTGAGTAGGTTGGGCCTATATGTTTAGAATTTAGAAGGATGAGAGGCAAATTTGTTGAAATATACAAGATTCTCAGTGGACTTGATGGCATAGATGCAGAAAGGTTCTTACACCATACGGGAACGTCTAGGAGCAGAGGGCATAATCTCAGAAAAAGGGATTACACATGTAAACAGAGATGAGGAGGAATTTCTTCTCTCAGAAGGTGGTGCACCTGTGGAATTATTTACTCTAGAAGATTGTCAAGATTGGGTCATTAGGTACATTCAAGTCTGAGATAGACAGATTTTTAATCAGTAAGGGAATCAAAGTTTGTGGGGAAAGACAGGAAGGGTAGAGTTGAGGATTATCAGATGAGGCACGATCTCATCGAATGGTGGAGTAGACTTGATGGGCTGAATGGCCGATTGCTGCTTCTATGTCTCATGGTCTTATATCCTTATGTTTGACTAAATAAAGAATTGTCAACCTCTAAAATTGGAAACCTCAGTTGGTGGAGTGGCTCGAAAGGGGATGGCAGCGGTAAACTAAAATCAGTCCAATCTTTGCACAACTGATCAAACGAGTGTTAGTAAAGGCTGTTCCCCCAATTCTGCCTCATCCTCAGTTGTGTAAGGACCATGATGATCAAAGAATGAGATTGCTGGAAAAGGACATATTTTGTCAAAGTCTTTAGAATCACACTTCTCAGGATAATTCACAAGAACGCTAATTCAAGGGGCAAATGAACAGTTACACAATGTGAGAGGCAAGTGTTGACAAATGGACTCAGATTGGGAGAAACATTAACCTGGAGAATTGAATTGAATTGAATTTATTGTCACGTGTACCGAGGCACAGTGAAAAGCTTTGTCTTGTGAGCAATACAGGCAGATCATAACGTTAAGTAGCATAGATAAGTAAATAATAGGTAGACAGTGGCAAAAATATGAGCACAAGTACAGGCGAATGTGAATGAGTTTGAGTCCATTCATTATTCTAATAATAGTCGGGTAGAAGCTGTTTTGAAACTGGCTGGTGCGTGTGTTCAGGCTTCTGTACCTTCTCCCCGATGGTAGAGGTTGTAGAAAAACATTGCCAGGGTGGGATGGATCTTTGAGAATGCTGGCGGCCTTTCCTCGACAGTGGGACTGGTAGACGGATTCTATAGAATTCTGATTGACAACCAACAGCCAAGTTTTGTTTAAATTTTAAACCAGGCTGGTTGACTCTAATTGGTTAGGGCATTGCCCTGAGAAATGAACCAGTGAATGTTTGTCATCTGGATAAAAGCAAATTACTGCGGATGCTGGAATCTGAAACAAAAAAAGGGAAAATGCTGGAAAATCTCAGCAAGTCTGGCAGCATCTGTAAGGAGAGAAAAGAGCTGACGTTTCGAGTCTAACTAACCCTTTGTCAAAGCTGTTTTGACAAAAGCTCAGTTAGACTCGAAACGTCAGCTCTTTTCTCTCCTTACAGATGCTGCCAGACTTGCTGAGATTTTCCAGCATTTTCTCTTTATTGGTAATGTTTGTCATCTATTTAGTTGACTTGAAATAGGTATGGTGTGTGCGCATTTTTTTTCCACCTACAAAGATGGAGATATTGGGTATTAGTGTATGTAGCTTCCAGTGCATTACTAATGTACCACACTGCACATAAACTGCAATGAGCAAAGTGTCATTTTTCAGCAATGCTCAAGTTCTGTGTTATAAAATTACAAAATGAGAGCTTCCTTATTGTGATAATTCCCAGTTGAAAAATAAATGGGAGATTTTGCAGGGATAAACTATCCAATCTCTAGAAATTATTTGACAAATACTCGAAATTAATGTACACTTTTTGCAATTCATATCTTAACATTTGAGTGGCATGGTGGATTTCAGTTTGTACACATTACTCATATCATCACAAAATAAGTAGTCATAAAGTCATAGAGATATACAGCACGGAAACAGACCCTTCGGTCCAACTCATCCATGCCGACCAGATATTTTAACCTAATCTAGTCCCATTTGCTAGCACTTGGCCCGTATCCTGCTAAACCTCCTCCAGATGTCTTTTAAATGCTGCAATTGTGCCAGGTTCCACCACTTCCTCTGGCAGCTCATTTCATACATGCACTACTCTCTACTTGAAAAAGTTGCCCCTTAGATCCCTTTCATATCTTTCCCCTCTCACTCTAAACCTATGCCCTCTTATTCTGGACTCCCCGACCCCAGGGAAAAGGCTTTGTCTATTTACCCTATCCATGCCCCTCATGATTTTATAAACCTCTATAAGGTCACCCCTCAGCCTCCGACGCTTCAGGGAAAACAGCCCCAGCCTGTTCGGCCTCTCCTCATAGCTCAAACCTCCCAATCCTGGCAACATCCTTGTAAATCTTTTCTGAACCCTTTCAAGTTTCACAACATCTCTTTGATAGGAAGGAGACCAGAATTGCATGCAATATTCCAAAAGTGGCTTAACCAATGTCCTGTACAGCCGCAACATGACCTTCCAACTTCTATACTCAATGGTCTTACCAATAAAGGAATGCCTTCTTCACTATCCTATCCACCTGCAGCTCCACTTTCAAGGAGCTATGAACCTGCATTCCAAGGTCTCTTTGTTCAGCAACACTCCCTAGGACCTTACCATTAAGTGTATAAGTCCTGCTCTGATTTCCTTTTCCAAAATGCAGCACCTCGCATTTATCTAAATTAAATTCCATCTGCCACTCTTCAGCACATTGCCCCACCTGATCGAGATCCCTTTGTACTCTGTATGGTCTTTGAGTTTTTAACTTTGTGCCACTGTTATATTCAAATTTCATGGCATTGATCATAATTTGCATTTCCTTTGAAAGATTGATTCAGTCTCATGATTGTTTTATTCATTCACAGAATGTAAGCATTGCTGGTTGGGCCGGCATGTGCCTTTTCTTAATTGCCCTTGAGAAGATGGTGGTGAGCTGTCTTCTTGAGCGGCTGCAGTCTCTGGGGTATAGATAGCCCCACAGTGCAGTAAGGAAGTGTTATGGATTAGGCCAGACCACTCAAAACATTCTTAAGCAGGCAGCTCAGACCATAACTTTGCAATTTGTTTTGGTAATGTGCAGTGAAAATTACCTGGAGTAAGATAGTTAGGCTGACTACTAGATTTAAAAACAGGCAAAAAATTTATTCACACAATTACACAATGATACACACAGAACAGAATAAAGAACCCCTACAGAACTCAATCTATCCAAGCTAGACTTAATTATGTTGTTCCGAATATACATAGCAGTCCTAATAAGCAAATCCCCTTTAAAAACCAGTATAAACAGAACACATGCTTACAGGTTGACGTTAGAAGGGCAGAAGGAGAAAGGGAGTTTCGCAACATGTTTCCACACAGCTCACTGTTGAACGCCCAACTTAATTTTTGCCTCCAGAGCAGACCACTCCCCTTTCATTATACAGGCCACTTCTAAAACATGACCACTTTGGCCTGAAGTCTCATCTGTGTACATATAAACAAAAAAGCCTCTCAATGCCTTTTAATCTCTGTACCAAACCAGTCTGATCAGAACTGGGAGCTGGTTTATGACTCCTCTGAAAGAAAAGCAAGGACACAGTGTCCTTGAGAGAGGAACAGCTTTTCGAAAAAAGGGACCAGCATTGTGACAGAAGTGCATTCCAGAATTTTGACCCAGCAATAGTGAAGGTGTGTGACTTAGAGAGGAATTTGGAGGCATCTGCTGGCCTTATCCTTCTAGACTTGGTTTAGAGAGTGTTATCAAAGACACAATATAATCATTATCATTGTCAACTCAAACAATGCCTCCTATTCACTTTATAAGAGAAATGCAGTAAATAAATCAGTATACTTTGTAAGTTGTTTCCTCATTCAGTAAAAGAAATGCATAATATTTTAGGATGTTTAATTGAACTACGGATGTTGTAAAAAGGACAATGTGCAAACAGCCAATAGGACAGGTTCCTCAGCATTCGACATCTCAACTAGCATAACTCAAGTCCAGGAGGAAATAAAGAAATTCAAGTATCACGTGTTACTGAGCCTGTCACAGTTTACAGTGCTTTAATAAACAACAATATCAAATATGTTAAAAGGAAGGCAGATTGTAAGAGTTGATGGGACACCAATAAATAATGGAGGAGAAAGCTCTTCAATGAGAAGGTAGTTAGCATGTAGACCCTGCTATCACACAAGCAGTTGAGGATAGTATTAATGCCTTTAAGGAGAAGCAGGCAAAATACACACTGTCCCAGAACACACTGGAGGCAGAGTCAAGCTGGAAAAGCATAGCAGGTCAGGCAGCATCCGAGGAGCAGGAAAATCAATGTTTCGGGCAAAAGCCCTTCATCAGGAATGAAGCTGGGAACCTCGGGGATGGAGAGATAAGTGGGAGGGGGGGTGGGGCTGGGGAGAGTGCAATAGGTGAATGGAGGTGGGGGTGAAGGTGATAGGTTGGAGAGGAGGGTGGAGCGGACAGGTGGGAAGGAAGATTGACAAGTGGAACAGGTCATGAGGATGGTGCTGAGCTGGAAGGTTAGAACTGGGGTAAGGTGGGGGGTGGGGGAAGACATGAAGAAGCTGGTGAAGTCCACATTGATGCCATGGGGTTGAAGGGTCCCGTCGAGTGGTGAGGGAGTGGCGGTGGAGGAGGCCCAGGATCTGCATATGCTTGGCAGAGTGGGAGGGGGAGTTGAAATGTTGGGCCATGGGGTGGTGGGTTTGTTTGGTACAGGTGTCCTGGAGATGTTCTCTGAAGCGCTCTGCGGGTAGGCGTCCAATCTCCCCAATGTAGAGGAGACCACATCAGGAGTGACGGATACAATAAATGACACATGAGGAGCATGGATAGGGCGAACAGACAAGGTCTTTTCCCAGGGGTAGGAGAGTCCAGAACCAGAGGACATAGTTTTAGGGTGAGAGGGGAAAGATTTAAAAGGGACCAAGGGGCAACCTTTTCATGCAGAGGGTGGTGCATGTATGGAATCAGCTGCCAGAGGAAGTGGCAGAGGCTGGTACAATTATGCTGTATGCTGAGGAAACTCTATCACAGAACCTTTTCCTCTTTAGATGGGATTGGAAACTACTTGCTTCCACTCTACTCTGATGAATTCTGGAATGCCTGACAAGTTCAATGCACAATCTGCAGATTTTGCAGTACACCTTGTTCTCAGTTAACACTGTTTCAATTAACATGGTTACATTATAACATGGTTTTTATTTCACTACCCATGATTCTAATAACACATGAATAGGAAGGGTTTAGAGAGATATGGGCCAAATGCTGGCCAATGGGACTAGATTAATTTATGATATTTAGCCGACATGGGCACGTTGAACCAAAGGGTGTGTTTCCATGCTGTGCATCTCTATGACTCTAAGTAACCCTTTAGGCAGCACCTAATCCTCATATGGATAGCCCTCGCCTAACTTGGAAGCTAAATTCCTGAAAATCATACTGTTAAGCAAAACTGTGTTATTGGAAATACATATTCCCCATCGAAACCCATGTAAATGTGTAGACTATCTTGCCTGAACAAAGCATTGGGAAAATAACCTGATCAAGTATCAAACAAGTACAAACAATAAACACACAGTTAATGCAAAATACCAAGATAGAAATGAATATGTGCAAAATTAATATCTTTTCAAGCTTCTTGCCTCATGTGCAAGATTGCTTTTCTGCAAGTAGAAGGCTGTGAATCTTCATCCAACTCCATCTGGAAGTTAAAGGTTGTGGATCATCAGATTGATCTCCTGCTGATTCTGAAGTGGAGGGTGAAGTGTCACTGGGGACGGATTGTAATCATTTATCCAGCTTTAATTGAGGCAGGCAGTGGTGAACTGAACTGAATGAACAGGAACTTGGCATGCAATTATTCCTCTGTGTTGCTGATAAAACTGTGCTATCACAAATCAAGCATGTGTTATTAGAATCATGGGTAGTGAAATAAAAACCATGTTATAATGTAACCATGTTAATTGAAACAGTGTTAACTGAGAACAAGGTGTACTGCAAAATCTGCAGATTGCGCATTGAACTTGTCAGGCATTCCAGAATTCATCAGGGTAGAGTGGAAGCAAGTAGTTTCCAATCCCACCTAAAGAGGAAAAAGTTCTGTGATAGAGTTTCCTCAGCATACAGGAAGGTGGACAATGTTTTTAGAAGATAATAGCTACGAGGATGTTCCAGGCATGGTCTATAGTTATTTTAGGATCAAGTAGAGACTATTCGTTTTATTGTCTTTGACCCAGTTAAGATGATTTGGCATTAAGGCCCTGGAGGAATGTTTAAGAACAAAATATACGATTTGATTACAAGTGTGGATTATGACATTTTTTTAAAAATCAGCAGTTTGGGATCAAGTTCAGCTATGCATAGGAAGGCATTTAAAAACTATTTTTACCATCGAATCTTATTGCCATGGAAATGGTTTGAGCCACCTACACTGATCAGATAGAGATAACTACATCACTGCCAAAACATCGAAAACTTAAGAAACAAACAGTCTCTTCATTTGAACAACAGTCTGTTGATGTAAATCATATGAACAAAGTTCTGTTTGAATGAAAGACAGTTTCATTCTATTTATGACAGTCACTACACATGACGATTAGCAGAAGCATGAGGTCAGACGATGCCAAATTAGACAGCTGAAATACTTATCCTTAATTTCCATAAGAACATGCTATTTCTGTTCATAACTTTGAGCCACTCATGGTTTAAGCAAGCACAATATTCACCAATCAGCATTCGTTGATTTTTTAAAAAAATGACACTTAAAAATGTTCTACATTTCATTCGTTTATGCACAGTTATACAAGGCCTTGGTGAGGTCACACCTAGAATATCATGTGCAGTTTTGGTCTCCTGTTCTGATGAAGGATGCTCTTGCTCTCGAGGGAGTGCAGGGAAGGTTTACCAGGCTGATTTAGGGATGGCAGGACTGACAATGTGAAGAGAGATTGACTAGGTTAGGATGGTTTTCGCTAGAGTTCAAACAAAGGACAGATGATCTCATAGAGACTTATACAATTCTAACAGGACTGGACAAGGTAGATGCAGGGAGGATGTTCCAGATGGTGGGTGCATCTAGAACCAGGTGCCAAAATCTATGGATTCAGGTGGACCATTTAGGATTGACATGAGGAGACAGTTCTTCACCCAAAGAGAGGTGAGCCTGTGAAATTCATTACCACAGGAAGTAGTCGATGCCAAAACATTGAACTTATTCAAGAGGCGGCTAAAAAAAGCACTTGAGGCAAATGGGACCAAAGGTTATGTGGAGAAAGCAGGATTAAGTAATTGAACTGGATAAGCAGCCATGATAATGATAAATTGTGGAGCAGGCTTGAAGGGACTGAATGGAGTCCTCTTGCTCCGATCTTCTGTGTCTCTATGCTTCTGTGTTAGATATAAAATACTCAGCTGCTGTGCTTCACTGTCACAGTGCAATTTTATACCATTAGGGGGAGCCATTGCATGTCTTTTATGCAATGTATTCTGGGAAGGCTAGCTTCATGAGAGCCAAGTTCTATTCCACTGAGTTGTTAGACTATGCCAAGTGGTTTGGACCATATGGAAAAAGGGAACACATGATTTTTATATGACTATGAATAATAACTGTAGCAATAGAGCATTATTTCACACAAAGAGGAATTTGATCTCCAAACTGCAGTGTTGAAATGACAGAAAGAAATTTGCCTACTTTGCCACTGTAATATTGACTGGAAGTGCAACAGAAATCTTGCCTATGTGTGTAAATTGGGCTTCTGTTTCACATTTAGTGATGTGAAAGTTACACAATTTCAGCAGCTCCGAGGAGTCTGCAACAAATACATGGGAAGATCTTTCCAAGCCACTCACTATCCAGACCTAGAAATATATCACTGGTCCTTCAGTGTCACTGGGTCAAAATCCTGGAACTCTCTCCATAATGGCAGTGTGATCTACCTACAGCACATGGATTACAGTGATTCAGGAAGGTAGCTCACCACTACCTTCCCAAGGGCAATTAGAGATGGGCAATAGATACTGGCCCAGTCAGTGCCACATATTCTGTGAGTGATATAATTGAACCGCATAAGTTCATAGTGCAAAAGGGAGGTTATAGAACTCATTGACCTCGTGTGAGCCAAATTGTTTACAACAATTACCCTTGTGGTCCTATCCCTTGTTTCTTACTCAGCTTTATTTTTTCCTTTAAAATATTTGTTATTTTAAATTTTGTGTAATTTTAATAATGTTAAATTATCAATTCCCCTTATAAAGGCTACTATTCACATGTAGACCTATCTGTTCACAAATGTTCTTGGAGAAGGCAAACATTTGCCTTCCCCCACAGCGTCTGGTCTGTGAGTGACTGTAGAACCACATAGAGTCATAGAGATGTACAGCATGGAAACAGACCCTTTGGTCCAACCCGTCCATGCTGGCCAGATATCCCAACCCAATCTAGTCCCACCTGCCACAGACCATCTGGTATTAACCAAGGAAATGAAAATAACAATGGCACACATAGCCCCGTTGAAACTGCGAACTCACCATTGCCATGATCACATCCATCTAGAGGGACAAAGGCAACAGATACATGGGAACACCACCACCTGCAAGTTCCCCTCAAGCCACTCACCATCCTGATTTGGAAATATATTGCCATTCCTTCAATGTCACTGGGTCAAAATACTGGAATTCCCTCTCTATTCCCAGTCTAGTACATAGACTGCATTGGTTCAAGAAGGAGGCTCACTATCACCTTTTCAAGGCAGCTCGGGAAAGGCATTAAATGCTAGCCTAGAAAGCAACAACCACGTCCCAAGAGCGCATTTTAAAAATTAGGGTGGGAGGGAGTTTGCTTAGGATTCCCCAACATTGATTCTGGACTCCATCAAGTTTCAGGGGCTGTGGTCAAACATGGGCTCGAAAACCAAAGCATATAAGGATATGGGCCAGGTACTGGAAAATGGGATTAGATTAGTTAGGGAATTATTTTTGACTGGAACAGTGGTGATGGCCTGTTTCTGTGCTGTGGAACTCCAAGACTCTAAAAGGAGGTTACCTTCACCTTGGCTGTTACCAGCCTCGGTTTGACTGGGAAAACTAGGTACTTGATGTTAGCCTTACTGCCCACACCATCCACCATCCCCCACTCCCCCCACCCCTCCCCACCCCCCGCAGTGGTAATATTTCAGTGGCATGAGCAAAGAAGGTGGGAGTCCGGGATGGAATCATTGTCATGCTGCCCAAATCTATGACCCTCTGCAATTCTGTTCACAGTGAGCAAGTGGAACAAGGTTGGTAAGGTTTGCACAAAATGCTGCGATGAGGCATTTTACTTCCAAGGCCTCAGCTCCATCCTCTGCTCAAACAGAGTGGAAGTGATCAGAAACAGTATGGATGAGCGGTCTGCTTGGATGATGGGAGGATGGGAGTGGTTGAAAATAGCAATGAAGGAGGTGGGGGAGAGATTGGAGGCAGGTTCCTGACAGTAAATGACCAAAAGTGCACATTTGATCTGAATTCCTCATGGTTCATTAGCTGGCAGATTGTAGAATCTAGTCACTTAAGATTAAAAACTCAGCATCTGTCATTCTGTGGTTAACCAGTAAACCAAAACAAGGGCATTAGAGGGCAGAATCCCTGGTCAGATTGGACAGGCCTTCACTATTTCTGTCTGAGGTTGTCACTGAAAATGCTTAGTGTTTGATTTGACGCAGGCCAGTCTTAAAAATACCTTGTTGCCACAATCTCTCTGTTGAAGCAAAATCTTGATGTTATTTCCAGAAGTAAGTCTAAAATTGGTGCTGCTGTATACTAGGACGCCCAGGACAGCTCTCTGTGTTTCAAGGCTGTCACATAAAGGCAGTTGCAGCAGAGGGGGAGACTACATGACGATGGCAAGCAAGGCAGTCCACTAAGTACAACTGCATTTCTCCAAGCATTCTGCCTTATTCACTGCTGTTGCCTCCCTTAAAGAGACCATAACAGTGCTTACATTTTCCTCTTTACTGACACAGGGCACAATTTAGTCCAGGCAATGGAGCTGTTATCAGCTGGCGAGTGCCCTGTGCTGCCTCTTTCAGAGAATATCGAGAGCTTCTCAGGCACTTAACTGACTTCACCCACCCCCCCACCCCCCACCCCCCGCATACTCTGAGAGGGGAAGGGGAGTGAGATATCCTAGACCTTTGAGAGTTGCCATGAACCTGGGTTGACAGCACCCCCCACATTACTGTGCAGTGCCAGTGTAGGAATGGGGGCACCTAGCAGCAATGCCATAGGCCCAGGCTCAGTAAGAGACCAGGCTGTAGCTGAATGACAGCAGGTTGGGAATCATAGGGAGGGAATCATGGAGATGAGGTCATGGGCAAAGAGTCACTGAAGTGAGGGAAGGTCAGAGGTTTGCAAGAATGGGCAGACACTAGCTGTGTACAGTCCCACTTGCCAGTGTCAGGTCCCTCAATCAAGAATGGATGACTTTTAGGGTTTGCTTTTGGTTCCCCACATGGTGACTCCATCATTGGTTAAATGTCAGTGGCAGTGGGAGAAGCCCTTAAATGGCATTGATTGTGCCCCTAAGGACTGCAATAGACATTGGGCTGGGAGGTCATCCATTTGAGCCACACTGCCTTAGACTTCATCAGGGCAGAGGTAGGAAGGCAGTCTGGCCCCCCCAAGACAGGCAGATTAGATGCTAACGCTCCCACACACCTCCAAGTTTGCCATGGGGGCAAACAAGAAATTCCTTTCATTGATTTCATACATAAAAGCAGCCAACCCACAACGTGCATCTCATTAAGGGTGCCCAAAGTCCTAATAATTTGTGTCCATGCTGGCACTCAATTTTTGGCAATCAAACAGAAGCCCTCACTTTCTTTCTGTATCAAGATCCTGGTTTGACATGCAAGCACTGTGATGAGATTTGAGCTTTGAATTGATCTGCTTTCTTCAATGCCTTTGTTCTTATTCATTTACCCCATCCCTACTCACTGGTATATTAACTTGGTTCATTTTCCCAGCAGAGATAGTTGCTGTTGAGGGCCATTAACCTCTGCCTGCCATAGAACCCAACCATTCCAATATCTGGAAGTGTTGAAAATAAACGTTCCTCTTTCTGGCGTCCCAAAGAGCTTGCAAAACAACAAGATAACTTTCTTATGTCATCATCCTCCTTTATACCAATATTCTTTGTATATTCCACAATTAAACCCTGTATTTTCCACTTTACTATTATAGTGACAGTATAACGGATTACATGAAATTATATAGAATTTACAGCAGAGAAACAGGCTATTTGGTTCAACTGGTCTACTAGCTTGTGTTTCCCACGAACCACATCTTAATCTATTTTATCTCACCTAACAATTAATCCTCCATTCCTTCTCGGTCATGTTTATCTAGCTTCTCCTTAAATACACCTAAGCTGTTTGCCTCACTATGACTTTGGTAATGAGCTTCATTTTCTAACTATCCTGTGAATGAGGAAATTGTGGTCTATCTGTTTCCCAATCTTGAATTATTTCCTTTCTTGAGTCACCACAAGTAATTTTCCACTTGGCTAGGAAGTCAGGAGTCTGGTGAAAGTATCTGCATGGCACAACTCACTCCCTGAAGTCCAGCGTCAATTAGACCATCCCCCAACAATAAGCCAGTCTCTCCTTGATCCCTTTCTTTGGGCTTATTTCCACTCTTCAGCACCAAGTACTGGATGGCTTTCTCCATCACTTCTGACGTCACCCATTTCTTCAGGACAGACCTACAATACTACACGCAGCAGCTGACTGAAAGGATATAATTCAGCAGCTTTCTGACCAAGAGAGTAGAGTGAAATCCAGGCTTTGTGGAAACAAAGTGGCACAGTGGTAATGCCCTTGGAGTAGCAATCCTGAAGTCTGGACTAATTCCCTGTAGATACTGGTTTAAATGTTACTATGGCACCTGGTGGAATTTAAACTCATTTAACAAAATCTGCGATTGAAAACCAGTAATAGAGATGATCATGAACCTATTAGTGATTCTCATAAAAACCTAACCAGTTCACTCATATCCTTTAGATAAAACAAAACCTGCTACCCTTACAGCCGTGGGTGGCGCTGTGGTTCAGTGGTTAGCACTGCTGTCTCACAGTCACCTGGGTTTGATTCCACCCTCAGGTGACTGATTGTGTGGAGTTTGCACATTCTCCCTGTGTCTGTGTGTGTTTCTTCCGGATGCTCCGGTTTCTTCCCACAGTCCAAAAATGTGCAGGTTAGGTGAATTGGCCATGCTAAATTGCTCCATGTCCAGGGGTGTGCAGACTAGGTGGATTAGCCATGGGAAATGCAGGGTTACAGGCATTGGGTAGAGGGGTGGGTCTGAGTGGGATACTCTTTGGTGAGCCAGTGTAGACTCGATGGGCCAAATGGCTTGTTTCCACACTGCAGGGATTCTATGATCCTGTACTTGGTCAGACCTACATATGACTCCACAGAAATGTGGTTGAATATTATCTGCCCTTTGAAACGGTCTTTCATCTACTCAATTCAAGGGCATTTAGAGACTGGCAACATAAGCTAGGCTTGATAGAGATACCAACATCCCAGGAAAGCGGGAAATAAGAAAGTAAGAATTGTGGCATTGTTCACAGGTAATAAACTGCTTAATATTTCTTGAATGCAAAATAATTCTGCAGCTTGCTGCTATTACACCTGTCACCATGATGTGCTATTTGGATTAGAGACCATCAGGATTTATGTGGTTTCAGGAGCTTGTAAAAACAAATTAGATGTGGTTATATTCTTCACTCTCTCCAGGAGCTGCACTTGGTTCCTTTGTGAGATTGTGGATGGAAGAACTGTGTGTTAAAATCACATTAGCTTTGAATGTCCTAAGTAAATCCAAATGTATTATTAGCTTAGAATGAGAAAGGGCCTTGTGGCTCAACATTATGTCAGACATGAAGTGAATCACATGAGCATGATGCTGCTACCTACCCAAACCCCAAATACTCTGTGTTCATAATACATGACCATTACATCAGAGCTATAACCACTATTTCCTGTGTTTTAAATGGTGAACTGTATCCAATATAGATAAAATAAAAATAAAATACTGCGATGCTGGAAATCTGAAAAAAACACAGTAAGTGCTAGAGAAGTTCAACAGGTCTGGCAGTATCAATGGAGAGAGAAACAGAGTTAACATTATCAGACCCTTCTCCAGAACTAAGGTCATACAGGACTTGAAACCTAAATTCTATTTCTCTCTACATAGATGGTGCCAGACCTGCCAAGTTTCTCCAGCACTTACTGTGTTTGTTTCAGTAAAGACTGGGGACTGAATCTGCAAACTTCCTGCTCAGTAGCACATCATTGGAGTGCCTGCGATTGAATTATTGGGATAGTTCAGACCTGCACTCTTCAAAGAAATGCAGTGTCACTTGAATGAATCCCAGTGACCTGTGTTTTAGCATGTGAGGTGATTTAATAACAGGACTCAGCAAAATTACTGCTATAATAAGGCAGCGATCTCATGAGTTTGACTCTAATGATTAATGACACACAGGAAAAATTTGAATCATTTTGCAAGGGCCCTGAAAGACAAGTCACAGATTTCCCATGGGCTTAACACATTCTTTTGTACTGAGGATCTGGTGACAAATTCTTCATTTTAATGTAAGGGACAAAATTCATAGTAATGACACCATTTGAAGAGGCTCTAGAGGCAGGAGAGACATTTGGCAGGATCTTGTTGATGTACCAGGTCTCTTACCTGTCAGCCAGAGAGGCAGCGATAGACCCGCACTGAAGGCAGCGAACCAAATACTAGACAGGCAGTTGTGAGGCCACCCTGTCCCTAGAATAAGGACCATTGAGGGCAGAAGTCCTGTCTGGCAACAGTTACCTGGCAATCAGAGGTTGGAGGCTGTTCTGCTCAATAGTGCCACTGAGGAGGTTGTGACTACTGGTGGATAGACAGTCAGCCAGCCCCATCTACCCAAAGGTACCAGGACCCTGTACAGAGGTAAGTCACATATTGGTGGGTGGAGGTTGGGGATTCATGCGGAGGGGGAATGGAGTTGGAGGGTTGACAGTCAGAAGCTAGTGGTATGAGGTGACCCTCATCAGGTACTCCCAACTCCCACTCCCAATGTCCAGTTATTTTTCATTCATGGGCTGTGATGGCACTGGTCAGGCCAGCATTTCTTATCCATCCTTCATTGCCCAGAGGACAACCACATTTCTGTGGGTCTGAAGTCACATGTAGACCAGACCAGGTTCGGATGGCGGTTTCCTTCCCTAAGGGACATTAGTGAACCAGATGGAATTTTCCCAACAATTGACAATGGTTGCATGGTCATCATTGGAGTCTTAATTCCAGATATTTGTTGAATTCAAATTCTGCCATCTGTCATGGCAGGATTCAAACCTGGATCTAGAGATGGGCTGAAAGGCCCAATTCTGAATTAATTGTCTACTGATAATACCACTGGGTCATCACTTCCTCTCTCTTCTCCCTTTGGTCATCCCTCCCCATACTGAGCAAGCAAGGGACTCACATATTTTGACCTGTCACTACATGGTGACAGAGCCACCTGCAGCTGGATTAAACCCAGTGTTGGCAAGATGAGACTATTACTTGGCATTCACTGGCCACTCAATGGCCTCAATTGGTGGCAGGATATACAGGTCTGACTGGAGAAAGTGGAGGCATGGAAGGAGAATGGGGTCAGGATTCAGGTTTGATGCCTTCCTGACCAATTTCTCCCCTCCCTGCCTCCAAGGTATTCATAAGGTCACAAGATATAGGAGCAGAATTAGGCCTTTTAGCCTATCAAGTCTGCTCTGACATTTGATCATGACTGATGTGTTTCTCAATTTCATTCTCCTGCCTTTTCCCTGCAACCCTCAATCCCCTTACTAATCAAAAACCTATCTAGGTTTGTTGTAAACACATGCAATGACTTGGCCTCCACAACCATCTGCAGGGATGAATTGCACAGATTCATCACCCTCTGACTGAAGAAATTCTTCCTCATCTCCGTTCTAAAGGGTCATCCCTTCATTCTGAGGCCATGCCCTTGGGTCTTAGTGTCTCCTACTAGTGGAAACAACTTCTCCACATTGACTCTATCCAGGCCTCTCGGTGTGCTGTACATTTCAATCATGTTCCCCCTCATCCTCATCAACAAGAAAAGATTCTGGCAACTGTGTGATACTTTTGGGTCGGTATTCTGTGTAGAGTTTTTAAGTTGATTAAATGTTGAGTCAAAGCAGTTCGCGAATCCTTCTTTTAATTGCAGTGGAGTGGCTTTGCTGCGGCTAGGTTTTTGTCACATGGGTCAATTCCTCTATTAAGAGACTCCTTCCTGCTCTGACAGTTTTGTTTGAGAAGAAGCACACTGTGGTCTTGCAGAGAAACCTGATCGGCAGCCCTCTTATTGGTCTAAAAGATAAAGGCCCTGTCCTGGAGTGGCAAGAGAAACAAAGTAGAAAAGTTCAGAGTGAATTCTCAATCTGTCCTGCAATTGCTAACCGTGACTATGGCTGCTGTGGCCTCAATACCACTTGAATGATGGAAGGCAGACGTTAGCCAAGGTCAGTACTTGGGTGCTGTTGGGAAACCCATATATGAACAGAGATTGCTTGGAAACAGTAATGGGCACAGTGTGGGTATCCATTTAATCGTTATTCAATTGACAAGGTGTCGAGTAAAAACTTAATTTGTAACTCTAGTTCATTTTCGAAATCAAGTATTTGTTAGCCCCTCCTCCATGTCCATTTTCCCTCTCTAGCAGCAAATAGCCTCACAGCACTAAAACAATTACAAAATGCTGAAAATCAGAGAGGTAAGAGTAAAGTTTCACATTGTTACCCTATCATCAGAACTTGCAGTCTTGCAACACCATGTGGATTTTTTTACCTCATGTATACCAGAATTGGCAATTCTAGCCTTTATGTCCCTTTAATAGATTGCATTAGATTTGTAGAATACAGAAAAAGTCTTTGAGTGAAAAGATCCTTCTAACTGCTCTTTGCCCCTCCCTGAAGGAGGCTTCTTCAGAGTCCCCTCATCATGGCTGGGAGCAGCACAGCCCCATTGGCCGATGATACAAGATAAATTGGAAAGCAGTTCTCAGGAGAATATAATGAGTCTGTAAAGGGATGTGAATTAGTGAAGTGAGTGGGTGAAAACTTGGCAGATGGTACACAATGTGCGAAAATGTGAAATTTTTCACTTTGGCAGGAAGAATAGAGAAGCAGAATGTTATGTAAATGGGCAGTGTTGTAATACAGAGGAATCTGGATGTTCTTAACTATTGAATCATAAATTGTTAACATGCTCATATAGTAAGTAATTAGGAAGGCAAATGAAATGTTAAATGTTATTCCAAAAGCAGATAAGTAAAAAATGTAAGAATGTCTTGCTAAAACTGTACAGAGCATTGATGAGATTGCATTTAAAATACTGTGTACAGTTTGATCTCCTTATTTAAGGAAAGTTATGCTTGTTTTCAAAATCGTGCCAAGAAGGTTCACTAGGCTATTTCTGGAATTGATTGGCTGGGGTTATCTTTGCAAAAACGTTAAATAGTTTGTGACTAGACTCACTCAAATTTAGAAGAATGAGCAGTGATCTCAGATATACGATTTTGAGGAGGATTAATGGAGTAGCTGTTGACAGGGCATTTCCTATTGTGGTGGAATTTCAAGTTATGGGATCACTTAGAGATAAAGAGTCTCTTACACACAATGAGGATCTTCCCTCAGAGGCTCATTAGCCTGTAGAATTCTCTCCCATCGAGAGCAGTGGAGACTGGGTCAAGGAATATTTTCAAGGTTGCATTAACGAAAGTTTTGATCTACAAGGCAGTAAAGTGTTATGGCAGACAGGCAGGTTAGTGGAGGTAAGGCCACAATCAGTTCAGCTATGATCGTATAGAATGGTGGGACAGGATTGATGGGTCAAATGGTCTACTCCTGCTCTGATTTCTTATGGTCTTAACAATAAACCAATCTTTCATCTGCCGTTGTTATGGATAATGGTGAAGAAGGCAAATAGTATGTTGGCCGTCACAGTGAGAGGATTCAAATACAGGAGCAGGGATATCTTCCTGCAATTGAACAGAGCCTTTGTGAGGCCATACCTGGAGCATTGTGTGCAGTTTTGGTCTCCTTATATGATGAAAGATGTTCTGGTGATAGAGGGAGTGCAACAAATGTTTATCAGACTGATTCCTGGGATGGCAGGACTGACGTATGAAGAGAGACTGAATCAGTTAGGACTATGGAGTTTAGAAGAATGAAGGGGATCTCACAGAAACCTAGGAAATATTAACTGGATCAGATAGAGGTAAACTCAGGAAGGATGTTCTCAAGGAATCCAGGTTCGGGTTCACAGTGTAAGGATAAGGGGTAGGCTGTTTGAGACTGAGATGAGGAGATATTTTTTCACCCAGAATGTGGTGAGCCTCTGAAATGCTCTGTCACCAAAACTGGTTGTGGGTAAAACATAGAAAGGTTTCAAGAAGGAGTTAGATTTAGTTCTTAGGGCTAAAGGATCAAGGTGGGTGGGATATAAGTTGGAACGGAGTTGGACGATCAGTCATAATCAATGAAAGGCCAGGCTAAATGGACCAAATGGCCTATTCCTGCTCCTATTATCTATGTTTTTATGATACAGATGGGTCTGCTTTGACCAAATAAATTACCTCAAACTCCAGAATTTTTAAGGGGTGACTCAGGCATTGGATTAGAACAGATGGGAGCTTGACTCTGGTGAATTTATGTTGCTGGAGGTTCCTTGGGGATTCAGGCTTTAGTGTAATTTTGTACTAGATTTGATTACAACTCCAGCCAGTGCATAAATATAACTCATATCTGGTGTCAATGATTTCATTTATTTTTGTGCTTTGACTATGAAAATAATACACATTTATTTCAGCTTTCAATCCTTCTAACTGTAAATCAAAAGAAAAAAACATAATTTTCGCACTAGGTTTTTTTGATGCTGTAACTCACTCAAATTATCCTTCTCCCTTAGATTTAATAATAGCATTTGCCAGAGCTATCCCCTCAGGAAATGTATGAAAATTATAGCTTATGTGGATATGCGTATTGCCCTTATCTATTACATCACTCTGTAAAGAGTACGAGTATGTGACAGTAGTAGCCAATCATCCTCAAGAAAAGTGATTATGGACCATGGTGTTATTTACATCCCCTGGTGGCCACATGATCATGTTCCCTCATGCCCCTTGGCCTTTTGCTTCCATCATCCATCTGCTATTATTGCCATGCCAGAGGTCGACAGACGTGCTCTGAAGTGTTACTGTGTTGTGTCAGATGTAACAGGAAGCAAAAGTGTTCACAGACACTTCAGGGGTTGCATTGTGATCTGTCCCCTGTGAAGTCGAAACATTAAGACCTCATTTTTAAAATGCTGAATGTACAATCAGCTGGGTGGTAATACGACCCCTACTATATCTCTCCTGGGCACAGCTTTGGGGATTTAGCACTGCAGTAATTTCAGTGCTGCAGTCAATTCCAAGAGATTTATCCAGCAGTCAGAGCCATGCAATGCAATGGGATACACACCATCATCATCAAGCAGTCTTAATTTGAAGCATTCGTTCAACTTTCAATCTGCCTAAAACTCAATTTATTTGTACGGGCTTCTGTTCCCATTTCAAGTCTTCTCGTTTTCATTGATTTTTGCACCTTGGGTATTTCAATATTGACACTTTGTCAATCTTCTGATGACTAATGGTGAAAGGGAACATAGAGAGTGAGAATTGTGAAAATACCACAGTGCTTGTCTTACTGCTTGACAATCCTGCAAAATGCCGCTAGGAAACATCCCACAGATGCTGCCAGACCAGCTAAGTTTTGCCAGCAATTTTTGTTGTACTTTCAGATCTTCATCAGTTACAGTTCTATGTTTTTGTTTAGTGTTTAACTCACCTGAACAGATGAATCAATGTTCGAAGGTGGAGCTGTATCATATATTCATTTAGGCTATCCATGGCATTCCTTGAATAATGAGTCCACATCCTCAATCAGTTTAACACAAGATCCATTGATGTCACTCAGTAGATTAATTAAACAGAGTGAGAGACAAAATTCCTGACAAAATCCCATTTATAACAACATATCCATTGTGTAATTGGATTTAAAGAGAGTACTGTTACAGGACCTGTGCCTTATCTGAATTCATTTATAGAATTCCCACTGTGAGAAAACAGGCCATTCGGCCCAGCAAGTCCACACCAACCCTTCGAAGCGCATCCTGCCTGGACCATCCCCCTAACCTGTCTCTGTTTCCCATGACAAACACCTAACCTACACATCCTTGAGCACTATGGGTAATTTAGAATGGCCAATCCACCTAACCTGCGCATCTTTGGACTGTGTGAGGAAACCAGAGCACCCAGTGGAACCCCACACAGATACAGGAAGAGCATGCAAACTCCAAACAGCCTGAGGCTGGAATTGAACGTGGGTCCCTGGTGTGAGGCAACATGCTAACCACTGAGTCACTGTGCTGCCCCACAATAAAAGTTGGGTCTGTCAGACAGCATTGTCACAAGGACGTGCTTCAAGCCAAAACATGAGACATTTCATTTGCTGACAGAGGCTTGAAGACTTGGATATTCTGGGAACTGAACCCATGACTTTGCTATTATTAGCACCATGCCCTAGCCACTGGAGCTAACCAACCCATACACTAACCATCAGCGCTAACCAACCTTTTATTGCATTCAATCAGCAAAAGCAAGGCCAAATTAGCCAGTGTTTCAGAACACATAAGAATGAAAAATTCCCAAACTGTTTGAAAGAAATGTTGATACTCATTTTTTAAAACGGAAAACAAACTTTAGTGTCAAAGGTATTTAGCATTGTTTACTCTCTGTTTTGTTATGTATTCTTTAGTTACCCCTAGTCATTAAAACCCCACCTTCCCTTATTCACACACCCCTTTTAATTATTCTTAGAACATTAAGGTTCATTTTTAGTATCCCTACAGTGTGGAAACAGGCCAATTAGCCCAACAAGTCCATACTAACCCTCTGAAGAGTACTCTCCCATACCAATGAAGTACCTACAGATCCCTGAACACTATGGGCAATTCATCTAACCTGCATATCTTTGGATTGTGGAAGGAAATGTGCAATCTTCACACAGACAGTTGCCCAAGGAGGGAATCGAACTTGGGTCTCTTGCACTGTGAGGCAGCAGTGCTAACCACTGGGCCACCAGCTCTCCTTCGCTAAGAGCTGAAATGGTGAATATTCCCAATGTGGAAGTCAAAATGGGAACCCAGTAGCTGCAGTTCATCGAGAGCTTGTCGAAGCAATTGTTGAATTGCTTCTTCCAAACAATGTCCCTAAATTCCCAACAGACACCATTCACCTTGACCGTTCATCCGTGTAATTTGGGCATTGGCAAATCACCAGCCTCACCACACCAACATGCCTGCTCCCAGACCAACGGAGACACCACTTCAGTCCTTTGACACTGCTTTGCATCTCAGGATAACCTATGATTTACCTACTTCTTCCAGCTTGCTTGACATTTAAGGGCACACATACTTCTTATGCATTTACACAGGATATATCATATAGCTTTCTTAGCACAAACTCACCAGCTTCAGCATTGATTTACGAGCAGCAAGCCTCTGCATGGATCACGTTGCTTTCTTAGTGCAAAAAGCTGTTTAATGCGCAGTTACACGCTGTAAACCTCTGTGGCTTGCTTTGATTTTTTTGTGCAGCAGGAGAGTTAGGCAGTTTATGATGGTTGGGAATTCTAATCAGTCAATCTATCATTCAGATGGAGGATGGATATGTCACTACGTGTGTTACCTCAATGTCCCAGCAGTTTACACAGCAAACACACTCTATGAAAACCAAAAGGGGGTGGCACATAAGGTAAAGAGAGGCTTGTCCCATTTCAGTGCAGGGGGTTGGCCACAGACAGTCAGGTACTTGGTCTTAGTGGGGTCTAGGGATTTGTTTACTTGCAATGTGGAGATTGGACCGCAGTCCGTCCCGCAGGTTAAATGTATTCGGTCCAGGATTACAGGTAGGTCAATCAGGTTGCTGTTGAGGCATTAGACTGTGGGGTGCGCAGTGAGACAGAGGGCAGATTAATTGCGATAGAAGTGGATGGTGGAGCAGTTAGGGATGATGCAGGAGCTGGATAATGTGCTGTATCCAGAGATTAGTGAGGTGGAAAGTGAGGACAATGGGGGTTCTATCCTTGTTGTGGTTGGAGGGGTGAGGTTCAAGGGTGGAGCTGTGGGAAGTGGAGGACGGAAGTTAGGAATAAGGTTTTAGGAACAATGCGTGATTGGTTGTTAATAACTCCATGACAACCAGATGATGCTGTAACTATGGGCATTGCATAGCAAACAGAGCTCAAATATATTGTTGAAAAAGAGAGACACATTGTCTTTTGGCTTTCTTGCATTTGTTCTGATGAGAGCAATTTGACAAACTCCAGCAATGAGTCTCTCTTTTTAGTTTAAGCCACTAACCATGTTCCCATTGCACAAATCCTACCAACATCAAATAGGAAGTCACTGCAGTAAAATAGAACAAAGAACTGCAGATGTTGGAGATATGAAACATACAAAAACGGAAATTGTTGGAGAAACTCAGCAGGTCTGGCAGCATCAGTGTAGAGAGAAACAGGGTTAATGTTTCAAGTCCTGTGACCTTTCTTCAGAAGTCACACGGGAGTTGGTCTGGTTTTCAGAACCACTCCCAGAATTGGTACCCAGATGGTTGCAATCTGCAATGCAGACCCTCAAATGGAGGTGGACGCATCTTCAATAATACTTTTAGAATGGAATTGAGCATACATGGCTGCAGAGCTATGGGGAAACAACGAGGGCACGGGGAGAAGGGATGCTGATGGAAGGGGAGATTAATTGGGTAGCTCTTTAAACAGAGTCGAAAAGGATGGTGTTAGAAAAGCGCAGCAGGTCAAGCAGCATCTGAGGGGAAGGAAAGTCAATCTTTTGGAATGAACCATTCTCATTCCTGATGCTATTCCAGCACCCCACACTTCTCTACTCTGAAGCTCCAGCATCTGCAGTCCTCACTTTCTCCTAGCTCATTAAACACACTGATAATAGTATACATCATTAAACACTTTTCTAGTTGGATTCTACGGTGACATCATGGCTCCCAATCAGAACAGAGATGAATGGAAAACTTCCCTTTGAATCGCGCCTGAAGATGACGCCGCCAAAATTGACTGGGATTGATTATACAGACTTAAATTGTATTATGTAACCAACTCAATGCATTTTCCTAGAGAAGTAATCCAGATTTTATTGGTACTCTGGCATAGTAGTTTCAGTCAAGAGTTCTGTTTGTTGTAGTTCATAGAGACTCTATTTAAATACACTCTCTTTTTGCTGTACATCTGCCTATAATTTTCACCCAGCGCAAGTGCATTGGCTGACAATTGGGTGAACACATATTCCACTTCTGCTGTATGTATTTTAGCACTTTACCTCATTTTGTGTGACAAATTTGTTTTTCTCAACTCCTATAGGTTTTACCGGTTTCACAGTGTCAGTCTCATTCCTGGCCAGAGTTTTATACTTCTGGGCTGAAGTGCATTCCATCATTACTCATAGGATTGTTAGGGTGTAGAAGCAGGCCATTCTACCCATCTTGTCTGCACTAGCTCAACTGGATCATAAGATGACTTCCAAGTTTGCCCCTAATATTTCTGCCTCTTGTCTGATTCTGCACACTTCCAGGACTTGTATTCCCATGGAAATGTCTCCTTCAACACATTATTCAAAAGTCTGTCTTCCAAATCACTTTTACTTTCAATTTCTTTCATGAGACATGGACATCACTTGCATTTGTAGCTATCCCTACTTGCCCTTGAAGTGACCGGCTTTCTGGACCATTGGTTAGGAGTCAGCACATTGTTGTGCTGTTGGTGTCACACACAGGCCAGACCAGGGTAAGGATGGCAGACTTTCTTCTCTGATGAACAGTGGTGAACCACGTTTTTATGACAATCAATCAGGGTTCGCGACATTGAGACCAAAATGTCATATTTTCAACCGACTCATATATATTGAGACAAGGTTCTCATTAGTGGCAAGAGGTCTATGAACATGATTTGTGTTCATTACCACCCTTGTTACTAATTAATTCCACTTAATCTCATGAATATGCAGGCTCCCATTCTCTCATCAACCAGATGGATACTAACTGCTAAGAATTTCTGATATGAATGTCAGAGCGGTGATTCTAGCTCAAAGCTTGCTCCTTTGGACTTCCACCTTGGACATCAGGTGCCAACATCTCAGGATACACTTCCTTGGCAATAACCAACATGTGCCATCCTCCTTGTATCATCATGGTATATCTCCAATTCACTTACACAATGCTGCTCACTTTAGTGTTATACTTTGATGCATGGCAACATCTGTCTTTGGAATGTTGCTATAGATATTGCACACAGGGACAGCTGGCCCAGGTAATGTTCTAGGTATCCAAGATCAAATCCCATCACAGCAGATGGTGGTATTTGAATTCAATAAAAAAAAGTTTGGAATTAAGAGTCTAATGACCCATGTGATTCACTGATGCCCTTTACCTGGTGTGGCCTACATGTGACTCCAGACCCACGCAATGTGGTTGACTCTTAATTGCCCTCTGGGATTGGCAATAAATGGTGGCCTAGCCAGCAATGCCCCCATCCTGTGAATGAATATATAAAAGATCTTGGATCAGGCTGCTTCTCAAACATGTTCGCTTGTTCTCATGGTGCTCAATCACTTCATGACTACCTGGATACTTACAACATCCCTGCCTTGCACTGTCTTTTTCATTCAGCAGAACTCTTGTTTTAGTTGTACTGACACATACAGGAAACAAATACAAGCGGTGAACTCTGTGACCTCCCTTCCTGTGAATGCTATGCGATGGAATGGGAGTAATGTGTTCAATTCAGCCAATTTTCTTCCCAAATTGAGCCAGGGCTCTCAAAGCTGTCTGAGCATCAGATTCAGGGGACTTGGTCCTGTTTTCTCCAGTGATCACTCATCTTTTAGGGCTGTCTGGCTGAATTGTTCAAGAGAATGGACTGTGGTCAGTCCCGGGAATCTGCCCACTAAAAGTCAAGCAAAAAGGCCACTACTATGGGAGAGGTGTGGGGCTGGGGATTGCTGGGTGCAGAGTGGATTACAATAGTGAAGGGGAAACTCAGGTTGTTGGTTTGCTCGCTGAGCTGGTGGGTTTGTTCTCAGACATTTTGTCACCAGGCTAGGTAACGTCATCAGTGAGCCTCTGGTGAAGCGCTGGTGTTCTGTCCCACTGGCTATTTATGTTTCTTGGTCTTTTGTGGTAGGTAATATAATTTCTGGTTCTGTTTCTGAGAGTTTCATAAATAGGGTTCCAATCTATATGTTTGTTAATGGGATTCTGGTTTGAATGCCAGGCCTTCAGGAATTCCTATGTGTGTCTTTGTTTAGCCGGCCCCAGGATGGATGTATTGTCCCAGTCAAACTGGTGTCCCTCTTTGTTTGTGTGTATGGATACCAGAGATAGTTGGTAATGCTTTTAGCGGTCACTTCGTGCCCATATATCCTAGCGGCTAGTTTCCTGCCTGTCTGTCCAATATAATGTTAGTTGCAGTCCTTGCAGGGTATTTTGTATGTTACCTTCATTCTGCTGGCTGTGGGTCCTTTAAATTCATCAAGAGCTATTTTCTTATGATGGCAGGTTTGTGGGCCACCATGATGCCTAGGGGCCAGAGTAATCAGCTCTGAAATGTCTTTGATGTAGAGCAAGGTGGCTAGAGTCTCTAGGCATGTTATGTCTCCCTGTTTCGATCTGTCGCACAGGAATTGGTGGACTGTGCTTAGCGGGTACCTGTTGTTCCTGAATGTGTTGTGTATGTGTTTCTCCTCAGCTTCTCATTGTTCTGGGATGCTGCAGAGTGTGGTGGTCCGTATAAGTAATGTCCTGACTCAGCTCTGTTTGTGGGTGTTGGGATGATTGCTTCTGTAGTTGAGTACCGAGTATGTGTAAACGTTGGTTTCCTGTAAACGCTGGTCTGCAGATCGCCATTGGCTTTTTGTTCTACCATGATACCCAAGAAGGGGAGTCAGTTATTGTTCTCTTCCTCTTTGGTGAACTTTATACCAGTTCAAGCAGCATCCGAGGAGCAGTAAAATCGACGTTTCGGGCAAAAGCCCTTCATCAAGATTCCTGTTGAAGGGCTTTTGCCTGAAACGTCGATTTTACTGCTCCTTGGATGCTGCCCGAACTGCTGTGCTCTTCCTGCGCCACTAATCCAGAATCTGGTTTCCAGCATCTGCAGTCATTGTTTTTACCCTGAACTTTATACCAGTAGAGTCATAGTCATAGAGATGTACAGCATGGAAACAGACCCTTCGGTCCAACCCGTCCATGCCGACCAGATATCCCAACCCAATCTAGTCCCACCTGCTAGCTAAAAGGTAAAAACAATGACTGCAGATGCTGGAAACCAGACTCTGGACTAGGGGTGCTGGAAAAGCACAGCAGCCCAGGCAGCACCCGAGGAGCAGCAAAATCGGCGCCTTGGGCAAAAGCCCTCCAGCAGGAACACATGCAGCGAGCCTGAAGGGCGGAGAGACAAATGAGAGGAGGGTGGGCGCAGGGAGAAAGCAGCACAGAGCACAACAAAGGATGTTGTTTATGTGTTCGTGGGTTTCTTCTACATTGTCACATTTGGTGATGATATAGGTGTCATCCCCATAGCAGACCCAGAGCTTAGGCTGGATCATGGGAAGGGCTGTTCATTCTAAGCTCTGTACAACTGCTTCTGCTGTAAATCCTGATAATGGTGATCCCATAGGCATCTCGTTGATTTGCTTGTAGATCTTATCATTAAAGGTGAAGTGGGTTGTGAGGCACAGGTCCAATTGTTTGAACTCACAATCTGAGCTACAAACCTTCTCCAAAGTCTGAAGGGGAAACTCAGTATATTAGGGAGGGGATTCAGTAGAGTATAGAACAGAAATGACTAATGCAGTAGTGGGATGATGGGGGGGTGGGAGATCAGCGTCTAGAAACAGCACCCTGCCTGAACTAGGGGTGGGGCAGGGGGCACTGCTGTTCTTGCACTTTTACCCGTTGTGCCTGGTACTGGGGCGTGAAGTGAGCAGATGAAGACATTGATAGTTGGGTTGGTTGGTGACTTAGGGAAATGCAAAGCCTCTGGGGCTTGTGATGACACTGCTTCTTTAACAAGGTTACGTTGTCCTTATTTATTTTTCAGAAGGGTCTTAAGGCCACAGATCCCAAATTGTCTGGGTTTATCTACTTAAAATAGCTTTTACATTTTTAAACCAATGCTTGTTCAATGAAAGGGGAGTGGCCAGTTCTCCCAGCTCAGCTTTTCTCTGGTTTGGCTTGGTTTGGTTTTAGGAAGTAGTCAGTTTAAGGTGGTCAAAGTAACAGCTAAATGGTATTCCAAGCTGAATCTCTCTGCCATCTCTCTCTCCTGTTAGACCCTGTGTTTCATTTTACCTTTTGTGCCAAGGGGTGTTTATGGGGATTGTTGCAGGAATTTGAAACAGCACCATTAACTTGGGATAGTCTGTTCAGTTTTCGGATAGGTTAAGTTATTCTATATTCTGTTCTCTTTTGTTAGTATTTCACTCGGTAACCTTGCAAATAAATTCTATTTTGCTTAAAACTATGTGGTTGGACCAGCTGCATCTCCTTGAATATCCACTAAACACCTGCATAAAACTAGCAAATTAGGGTTCGGGCTACTTTCTTAAAATGTTTTGAGTTGTCTGGCCTGGTCCATAACAGATTGACACAGATGGCTACCAAGGAAGTAATATTTATGTTTGAGTTCTCACTAACAGTAAGAGGCTAACTCTGGGACTCACTGGGTGAAAAGTGACTGCTGGTTTCTTCTATCTTGCTGCAAATCCCAGCTGAGTAAGGGATGATACAAATGGCTGACATCACACCCAAAGTGGGCTGGGTCAATATTTTGTTCAGTGTGGGAGGGGGCTTCACTTTCCAATGAAATGAGATCTTTCAAAAGAGAAAGCCAGCCCAGACCCCTGTATGGCACAGGTGAAAGACACCAGTGGGCACTGCATGTAGGTAATCCTTAGGCATTACCCTCCATTGAGCAGTCCAACTCCTGGCCCCAAACACTCCTGACTGTATTATGTAAGGGAATAAATGAACCTCACTAATGCCTGGGTGCGGTGGCGATATTTGTCTCCTTGGAAAGCTTGGCCTGAGTTGTCAAAATAGCAATCGTCAGTGATTTACCCATTGTCTGCACATGGTACAGGAGCTGCTCACTTCACAGCTTAGACCACCGAACATCATGTAGTGCTCAGCTTGGCTCTGTGCTGTTCCTTCAGTCTTGTAGATGACGTTAGACACACACTCGCACAATAGGCTGATGAAGAAAAATCTATGTATATTTGCCAATTTGTCACCCCTGCCACCTTTATGCCCTCAGAAGATCTTCTTCTTTGTTTCTCTCCCGCTATATCTCAGAGCAGTCCAGGGTTCTACAGCGGCGTGGAGAGAGCTTTCTCTATAGAGGAGCCTGTTGGCTTTGGAAATGTTGTCAGGCAGCCCTGGGGGTCATCTTAAAACTTGATATATTGATGTATGATTGCATTAAGTTGGCCACTGGGAACTCAAGTATTATTTTTTAAGATATCGGTCCCTAAAGGATCACAAGAGACTGAACTATTCCAATGAACTCCAGCTGGTCTCCTTTTAGACATCATCCTTTTTCTCACTGACCTCCATTGGCTACCAATTAAGAAGCTCTTCAATTTTAAAATTCCCATGCTTGTTTTTGAATCTGTCCTCCCTATCTTTGTTACCTCTTCTAACCTCTCTGACATATCTGTGCTCCTCCAATTCTGGGCTCTGGATCATTCCTGATTTTAATTGCTCCACCATTCATGATCACGCTTTCAGCTGACCACGCCGTAAGCATTGAAATTCCATTCCTAAATTTCTCTACCATTTCTGTCTTTCCACCTTTAAGATGGTCCTTAAAACTGACCTTTTTGAGGGAGATTTTATAGTTTGCCATAATATCTTCTTTTGTAGCTCAGTGTCAAATTTTGCTTGCTAACACACCTGTGAATCAATTTGGGATGCTTTACTATTTCAGAGGTGCTACATAAATGAAAATTGCTGTTTTTATTTTTGTTACAGTGTTTCGATTTTTAGCATTGCAACTTATCTCTTTAAAAATAAGTACCAAAACAATAATTTGCATAAAACACATTCATTTTCTGTAAGTTTGATTATGGTTTACTTTGTACTAGGTTCGGTTTTGGTTGGTTCTTCATATAATAGGAAATTGTAAGAGGTTTTGTTTAACTAATGCTGACCTTTCTGATTCAGACAGTTCTGGTTCTAATGCAGGCTGCTTGAGGCATCACCCAAAATGTTTAACCTGCACAAGAAAGGAAATGATTCACAAAATTACAGATACTTTCACATAGCTCCATTTTGGTTTAAAATAATGCACATGGTGGAGCACATCAGAATCCCTACAGCATGGAAACAGGCCCTTCAGCCCTACAAATCCACACCAACCCTCCGAAGAGTATCCCTGAACGTAGATAAAACCCTACGTCCAGAATCTCAACCTGAGCTACAAATCTTCTCAAAACTCGTGATGAGTATCCCATCCAAACCCATTCCCCTACATTTACCTGAACACTATGGGCAATTTAATATGGCCAATTCACTTAACCTGCACATCTTTGGATTGTGGGAGGAAACCCACACAGACACAGGGAGAACGTGTAAACTCCACACAGACAGCCGCCCGAGGCTGGGATTGAACGCAGGTCTCTGGTGCTAGGAGGGCACAGTGCTAACTACTGAGCCACCGTGCTGCCCTCAACAACTAAGAGTGTATTTTCTGTTTTAATTTCATTAATGATTATATAAGCTCACATAACAATTTAGTACTTTAATGCAATAAATTAAACAAACAGCAATTTTAAAAAGGATAGGCCTGGATAAGCCAGCAGTAACAGGCCAAGCAGTTTAATCTTGATGGTGTGAATTCAGGAGAAAATTAATAGCCGCTTGAGAAAAAGCAAGTTAATTGAACAACGTCAGCAGGGATTTACTTAGGGCAAATCATGTTTAACTAATTTGTTGAGTTTTTGATGAAGTAACAATGAGATTGAGGAAGGTAATGTTGTTGGTATGGTGGACATGTTGATACACTGTTACACAGCAGACAGACTACAGAGTATTGGCTAGATGGCAGGAAACACAGAGTAGTGATTAACAGATGTTTGTTGGACTGGAGGAAGGTTTATCATGTAGTTGCCCGGGGTCAGTGTTGGGACGACTTCTTTTGGTCTATATTTTAATAATTTTGATTCTTGTGTGCAAGGCACAATGTCAAAATTTATAACATCACAAAATTAGTTAATATTGTGAACTGCGAGAAACATCTGGATAAAGTAGATAGGAAGAAGTTTACTCAGTGAGAGGATAGAAAACCAGTGGATAGCAATTTAAAATGGTCAGCGACTATCGTGAAATGAGGAAAGATCTTTATGCGCCATAAATAGTTGGGATTTGAAATGCACTGCCTGAAAATGTAAGGCAATCAAATTCAATCCAGGCATTCAAATCAGAATTGGATAGACCATAGGACCATGGGATATTGGAGCAGAATTAGGTCATTCAGCCCATCAAATCTGCTCTATCATTCTACCATTCACTCATGTCTGATATGTTTCTCAAACCGATTCTCCTCTTAACCCATGACCCCTTTACTAATCAAGAACCTACCCATCTCTGCTTAAATGCACTCAATGACTTGGCCTCCACAGCCTTCAGTGGCAATGAGTTGCACAGATTCACCACACTCTGGCTGAAGAAATTTCTTCTCATCTCAGTTCTAAAGGGTCAACCCCTCTCTCTCTCCACCTCCACAGACACAGAGTCACCAATAGTTCCCATATGACAAACCCTTCATCCTCAGGATCATACTTGTAAACCTCCTCTGGATCCCTCCATGTCTGCACATCCTTCCTTAGATACGGGGCCCAAAACAGTATTCCAAATGCAGTCTGACTGGAGCCTTATACAGACTCAGCAGGACATCTCTGTTCTTGTATTCTTGCCTTCTTGAAATAAACACCAACATTAAATTTGCCTTCTTAACTGCCAACTGAACCTGCATGTTAACCTTAAGAAAATCTTGAACTGGGACTCCTGAGTCCCTTTGTGCTTCAAGTTTCTGAAGCCTTTCCCATTTAGAAAATAGTCTACAGCTTTATCCTTCCTACCAAGGTGCACAACCTCACACTTTCCCACATTGTATTCCATCTGCCGCATCTATGCCCACTCTGCTAGACTGAAGAGTTAAAAAAAATTGCAGACCTACAGGGAAAGGGCAGGGGGGTAGCATGAGGAAAATTACTCTTACAAAGTTCTGTCACAGACATGATGAGCTAAATAGCCGTTTTCTGCACTGTGATTTACATAGAACACTGGAAGAGGTTATAACAAGGATGTTACAGGAAATGAAACATTGAGGGTGGTGTTCTATCAGCCACAATGACTTCCAGTGCTGCCAAATAAAACTGTTGCCGGTTTCATGCAAATATAATTAAAGAAAAAAAAGCCATTCAGTTCAATGAGGCCCAACTCTCAGTAACCAATATCATTATAGAACTATAAAAGCTTACAGAAGTAAGGATGACTTTTTAAAATGTACTAGACCAATCCAAACAAACCTGCTATTGAGATGCCTCAGTTGTTAGCCACATCTCTGAGACATAGGGCTTTGTGCCCAAGTCTAGGTTGTGACTCCAGTGCAGCACTGACAGAGGTGCTGCATTCTAGATGAGGCTTTAGTGAACCAGTGAATCCCGAACAATTGATTCATGGTCATTATTAGACTCTTATTTCCAGATTTTTATTGAATTGAAATTCCACCCTCTGCAGTGGTGGGACTTGAATCCAGGTCCCCAGAACATTACCTGGGTCTCTGGGTTAACAGTGCAGTGACCATACCACCAGGCCATCGCCTCCCCCTTGAAAGGCAAGCAGTCAGGGCTGTCAGGCCTCTCACATGTTTGCAATCGACAAACCCCTAAATGAGAATCAAATCTCTAGACCATTGAGGGGGGAAATCTCATTATCTCATTTGTGGGGGGAAAGCAGAGTAAACATTTTGGGTCCAGTAACCCTTCTGCAGAAGTAATGTTTGGTGTCCAGGTCAACATTTCATCAGTTGTTCTTCAATTCAAAGATGTCGGAGTCTTAGGTTTCTAACTTTGATTTGTTCAAAAGCATTCGCAACCCACACTTGGGACAGGATCTTCCACGAGGTGGCAAGATCTACAGTGTAGGGTTTGCTTGCTCTTTTTTCCTTCTCTGCTGCCACTCTAACTCATCATGAAGGCATTTTGACTCATTAAAAACAGATTATTTGGTCATTGGTGCATTGTTTTTTTTCTGGGAATTCGGTGCGTGCAAATTGACACTATGTTTCCCAGGTTTCTAAAGTGATTACAAATCAAAAGTATTTCTTTAGTTGTGAAGCATTCGGCATGTCATGAAAGAGGCTATTTAATCTAAAATCTTTTATTCTTTTAAACCAGGAGGTAGTGTGTTGATAATGCTCTGCATTTTGGGATTTTCAATGGGAGATAATATCAGAAACAGATCATGAAAGTTGTCTTCCCCTTGATTTTGTATTTGTTGGAAAGTAAACAGACAGGTCAGATATAATGGGCGCTTTATTCAATATTGCCTATTTTGCACTACTGCTGAAAGTTGAAGTTACTCCTCCCATCCACCATGTCCTGCTTCTCAAGACTTTTAGTGGATGGAGAAGTTATCAGGTGCGAAGGGCCGATTTCTGATTTCTGATGGCAAATGACAACAATCTTTTCAGACCTGCTTCTGTGAAGATGCAGTGTAAGGTGCCAAATTTCAAATTCCCAAGTTCTCCTCGCCTTAACCCTATTTCACAGATTCCTTTGTGTGGATAACAACCTTAGTAGTGACCACATGAACAGATTCTTGGTGGAGAAGGAGGCCATTTGGTCCATCCTCGCTGTACTAACTCTTCGAAAGAGCAATTCACTTTGTGCCATTCTTCCACCTTTTCCCTGTAATCCTGTACGATCTTCCTTTTCAATTGAACCTTCCTCCACCATTCTCTCAGGAGGGGTGCTGCAGACCTTGACTATTTTGAAAGTTTTCCCTCTTGTCCTTTTTGCTTCTTTTACCAATTACTTCCCATCTGTGTACATTTGTTTGCAATCCTTTCATGAGTCAGAATATTTTCACCTATTTACACTGTCCAAACCCTCATGACACAATGGGGAGGTCGTGGCATAGTGTTAATATCACTGGGCTAATAATCCAAAACCCTAGCTCGAGAAGACTGATATAAACGTGACCATTGTCAATTATTACATTTTTATTTTTAAAAGATCATTCACTAATATCTCTATAATATCTACCATTCTTACCTGATCTGACCTACACCTGACTCCAGAATCACAGCAACTCTTTGGCTATTCAGTTCAAGGGGCAATTGGTGATGGGTAATAAATACTAGCCCCACTGGAGAAGCCTACATCCCATCAACAAGTAGAAATAAAACCTGAATACCTTAATCAAATTTCTTCTCAGCTTTCGCTTCTCCAAGGAAGATTTAGGATAAAACAATTGTAAAGGCTTCTGCTCTGTGATGCGCCGTTCAGTGAAGAGAATGATAGTGAGTTTGAAAGTGGCTATTTCCTGACATGCAATGTGCAGCAAAATGTCAGCATTATCCCAAAAAGGGATTGATTTAAAATTTGACATACATAGTGCAGAGCAAATCTCCTACCTTTGTGTTGGCAATCACACCAAGCTAGACAAAATGAGTGACAGCAAATTATTTCTTCAACAGTTGGTAAGATGATGTAACTTATTAAAGTTAAAAATCACATAACACCAGGTTATAGTCCAACAGGTTTAATTGGAAGCACACTACCTTTCGGAGTGCTGCTCCTTCATCAGGTGATTCTCCAAATCATAACTTATTAAAGACACAGAAGAGCCATGTTGGTAGTGTCAGAGAACCATTAAGATAGCCATCACCCCCCCATGACAATGGGTGGGAAAATGGACAATGACTAAACAATTCGGCTGACATTAATATTTGGACATCACCGTTAATATATCCACCTGGCTTTGGTTTATAAACTAATTTGTAAGCATTTTATTTTTCCTAATGGTTATTAACAATAAAAAATAACCAATTAGTGTATTCTGTCTGCTAAAAGCATTTGGAATGAGGGACTGTCAGACAGCAGAATTACTGGAAACATCAGATAATGAACAACTACCAGTAAAGATGTAATTCAATCAAACGGTTCTGATTATGTCATAGACTGTGAGAGAAAAGCCCTTTCTCTTATAAAGCTTAAAATTCAATGTCACTACTTTATATACAATGCAGTGCATTCTAAACAGCATATTAGCTTTGCAGTAATGCTCTGGCAGTGTGTTTCAGGTTTGAATCAGTAATGTATAGTATGCTTACATCTGAAGTAGTAAGGTGCAGGATGAAGAGTTCAGAGGTTCAGATGCACCAAGAGTCCAAGTTAGACCAAGGTTGTAGAAGCTTTCGCTAGTTGGGCTGGAGAGGGGCAGGTGGGGCAGACATTTTAAATAACTGAAAGGGAAGGATAGAGCAAGAGATCAGGGAAAACAATGAGAATTGAAAAGTAAAAGATGGGGTTGAGACTGTGAGACTAGTAAATGGTTAAATGATTAAGATGGAGTATAACAGTGAAACTCTAGTTTAGCACTAGCTGCCGTGATTGAACACCCTTTACATTGTAAACATATTAAGGTTTTGCATTGAGCAAGACTTCATATTGGAATTTCACAGTTTTTGATTCATACAGTTTTAGTTACCTTAGTGGGAATACATATACATTTAAAAAGGATTCAAAGGTGGGTGATATGAGTATTATAGAATCCCTATGATGCAGATAGAGGCCATTCAGCCCAACATTTCTGCACCAACTCTCCTAAAAGCGTCCCAGCATCCCCCCCACCCCCATCCTCACATTTCCCTTGGCTAATTTGCTGAACTTGCACATCCCTGGACACTATGGGCAAACAACCATGGCCAATTGCACATCATTGGAAATCAGAACACCCAAAGGAAACCCATAGGGTTTTAGACACGGGCAGAATGTGCAAACTCCACATGGACAGTCACCCGATGATGGAATCGAGCATTGGTCCCAGGTGCTGTGAGGAAGCACTGCTAACCATTGAGCCACCGTGAGGATTCCACAAACTTAATGGACTAAATTTTTGGAATCATTTATATTTATTTGCATGGAAGACCATTAGGTTAAGTTAGTTAAAGTCTTCAAAATATGAAAGACTGTATGTAGAGTGGGAATAATTTTATACTTTTGGACAATGAATTTACAAAAGTACAAAATTCACTAACAATAGGGTTAAAAACAAGAGAGAAAATCATTTCCTCCCAGAATGGTACATACATGAGACAAATTCTGGCTGATGGCTTTTTTTTAAGGGTTTATTTACATCCTTTGAAGTTGAATCTTCATTTGTTGAAAAATAGTATTGAAGGTGCTAATGATATATTTAACAACAGTAAATCATTATTTTCTACTTATGGAAGGAAATGAATGTCCCTTAAAATAGAAAAATGATGTATGAGAGAATAATCATGCATATAGTTGGGAAAATTTGTGAGAAGATTTGTAGCTCGGGTGCTCGTTGTTGTGGTTCTGTTTGCCGAGCTGGGAATTTGTGTTGCAGACGTTTCGTCCCCTGTCTAGGTGACATCCTCAGTGCTTGGGAGCCTCCTGTGAAGCGCTGTTGTGTTGTTGGGAGATAATCCCATGCAAGGACTGCACAAAACACTACATAGGACAAACAGGAAGACAGCTAACGATCCGCATCCATGAACACCAACTAGCCACGAAACGGCACGACCAGCTATCCTTAGTAGCCACACACGCAGATGACAAGTAACATGAGTTCGACTGGGACAACACTACTATTATAGGACAAGCCAAACAGAGAACAGCCAGGGAATTCCTAGAGGAATGGCGCTCATCCACAGATTCAATCAATAAGCACATCGACCTGGACCCAATATACCGACCACTGCAAAGGACAGCTGAAACTGACAACCGGAAGCAGCAGATTCAAACCACTACAAATGCCGGAGGAAACAACACAACAGCGCTTCACAGGAGGCTCCCAAGCACTGAGGATGTCACCTAGACAGGGGATGAAATATCTGCAACACAAATTCCCAGCTCGGCGAACAGAACCACAACATATAGTTGGGATGCAGCAAGTTTCATCAACAGCTGTTGTTGCTGAAGAAAGCTTGATGTCATAATCTCACTGGATTTTCTTGCCTTCTCATGTAGTTATAACCTCTTTTTCTCAAGTGAACAGCAAATGGTGATTGACAGGGAGTGTGTTAGCTGTATATCTATCTTTAATAATAACTATTGCAGGCATTTGGATGGTGTCATGAATTTTGATGTATGAACCTGAAATAGGTTCAGAACATCTTCTGGACTGACTAATATGGATTCAATCCATAGTAATATAGAAACACAGTTAAAAATATATAATTATTGCACAGATTGAAGATTTTAAAAATCTATTTTCAGTCTTGAGATGACAGTTAAGCTTGGGATCTATTACTGGTATATTTTTGTATATTGTTACCAAGTATGAGCGCTTATTTTTGCTGCTTGTGTTATTTCATGGGGCAATATTTTGTTTCATAAATAGGTTTTAACATCATGTGACAATTTTACCTGCCTAGATCTTACTGTGAAAATAATGATGAGATTAATGGCGCATGCTGTTATTTATGTGCAAATGTCACAGTTCAGGCAAGGAGCAGATGTCCAGTTAAACATAGAAACTTTAAAGTTGCTGTCTTTTATTTATTGTCTCAGGGGGAGTAGCTATCACTAGCTGGGCTAACATGTAATGCCCATCTCTAGTTGCATTTGAGGAGGTGGTGGTGAGCTGCCTTCTTGTACCACTGCAGTTCATGTGCTGTAGGTAAACCCACAATGTCACCAGGGATGGAGTTCTGAGCTGCAACCCTTCGCGGTTATCTTCATGAAAATGGCATCTCACTGTCTACTTCACAATTGAAATACATTGAACTCCTTACATTTATTGTATTTGCACATCAAAAATATTTTACACTCCCCACAGAAAATTCAAATTTCTCTGTCACACATTTTAGCTCTAAGATCAATGCTAATTATTGCAAGTCAACCTCTCTGGCATTGAAAGTTAACTCCAGTACCAAGTGTTACACTTTTAGATTTATCAGAGTGATTGGAAAATTTAAAAATGTATTTCTTTTTTACTTTTTCTTTTTTTTCCCTCCTATTTTTCTTTTTTTAATCTAAGTCTTCTTTCACTCTTTTAATTTCTTTTTCAATTTGACATGGAATTCACGTGCTCAAATGCTTACCTTTTTTCTTGCACTGTTATTTCACAATCCCTCAATCTGGTTTCAGAAATAAATAGTTACCTGGTCTTTTCACTTAGGTCATTGGTGCCCTGTAGCACTTTATATGCCATTACCAGCTCACACTTTCAGCAACTTGCCAAAAAAAACTAATCATGTGACTTCTAGTCTAATGTAGGACAGAAAAAAATAGGAACCCTGTTAAAACACAGCGTTGCCTGAGTGGGAGATACAATACAGAAGAGCTTATTTGACTCATCGAACCTTAGTTTCACAGACTGCATACTTTTGTCTTATCACACAAGTTCTACCAAACTATTTAACATGCGGATGGAGTCAAACAAGATTAGGTTAAAGTCACAGATAAATCTCTTTTAACATTGCATTCAACAAATTCTTCTAGGTAATTGAATAAACTCCAGGGTACCATGGTAACTTGTCAACTTTAAACTATTCAACCCAGACTCGTTACATTTCTCACGTGACATTTCCATAGCTCAGAATAAATTTTATCCAAAAACATATTTGATAATGTAATACCTTTAGAAATGTCAATTCCATTGTTAGTCAAATGGTTCAATTCAATTTTAAGAAATGAAAGACTTTGATTTGCATAACACTTTTCATACCTTCATTGTATCCCAAAATACTGCACGTCTAATTAATTAATTCTGAAGTTTTGACCCTATTCTTTTGTGAGCAATGACAGCAGAAAATATTATCTGTTTATTAATGGTGTTGATTGAGGGATAAATATTACAAGCATCTTATGCCATCCTTCTTCAAACAGTGCCTTGGGATTTGTAATACAAACACCCGAACATTTAAGGTTAACATCTCATGCCCAAACTTAAGCAATGTATTTTGCATTACATAGAAATTGGAACAGAATGACAGGCCATTCGGCCCTTCCAGTTCATGCTGAAATTTATCTTCAATATGGGATGTAGACAGCAAAGACAATAAAAAAGAAGAAATAATACAGTACAGGAACAGACCCTTCAGGCAACCAAACTTGCACCAACACATTTTGCCTTTCCATACTAACACTACCTTCACTTACAGGATCCATGTTCCTCTATTCCCTCCCTGTTCAAGTATTTATCCAGGTGCATCTTGAATGCTGCTAACGTGTCTGCTTCCACCACCTCCTCAGGCAGCACGTTCCAGGCACTCACCACCCTTTGTGTGAAAAACTTGCCTTGCACATCTCTTTTAAACATCCCCCCTGTTGCTTGAACCTGTGGTCTCTAATAACAGATCTTTCTACCTTAGGAAATAACTTCATACTTTCCACTCTCTCTCCATGCCATTCACAATCTGAGAAACTTCTATCAGGTTGCCCTTCAATCTTCGGCATTTCAGTGAAAGCAAACCCAGTCTATCCAACCTCTCTCCATAGCTAAAATCCCTCATTGCAGGCAACATACTGATAAACGTTTTCTGTACCCTCCTCAAAGCACCGACATCCTTCTGGAAGTGTGGTGAACAGAACTGCACATAATATTCTAAGTGTGACCTAACTAAAGTTCTATAGTCCTATAGTAATGTCATTAATTTAGAAATTTGAACTCAAACTCATAACCTTTTTGGAGTCGGAGATGAAACCTATGTCATTTTAAGCATTGAGATATTCTCATGCACCATTAAGCATTGAAATGATTTCCAGTTGTCCCAGATTTAAGGATATAGGTAAAACATTAGCAAGGACTACAAAAATAGTAATCTCTGATTACTCCCACTATCAATTGAGAATATAAAAATAGGAAGGGAAAAAGGATAGATGGTTGAAAAGCTGGTGTTGGGGAGAGAGCTTTGGCTTGGGGGAGATGGGACTGCACAAGCCAGTTGGCTTGCCCATTAATTGAACTGGGTGTAAGTTCATAGCAGAATTTTTTGTGAGTGCCAATGGGAAGCTTTTAAAATAACTTGGTAGGGATGTTGGAATCTGGAGTTAGGTTGACAAAGGAATACCAACCTCACAATAACAAGCTCAGATACATAGCACTAGAATAGGGAACAAAAAGTGAATCTGACAGATGACGGGTAAAAATACAGTTGAGAACCAGGCTGAATCCCGAAGGTGCAGCATAGACATGAAAAAAAGCAACAAAAGAAAAGCAAAAAGGGATTAATGAGAAGAGGCTGGCAGTTAACATAGAAGGGAATTCCAGAGTCTTCTTTGGTATTTAAACAGTAAAAAGGTCGTTAAAAAGAACAGGAGGGCCCATTGCATCTGTCCTTTCCAAGTAAGAACGTATTGCCCAAACAACGCAGGGCCAACCAGGTATCTGGTCTGATTCCCATTTCAGGTTTTCTCAGCATCTGTGCGGTATGCTTGCTTAAAAAAAAGCAAACCTAATGTTAATGAGGCATGTTGGACTATTAACAAGGTGTTTAATAATCAATACTCACCCTTAATTAGCTACTTATTATGGTCTACCAAAAAACTCACTGCATTGCTTATGAAAAACTTAAACAATGCAGCAAAAAGATCTTTATGCCAGGATAGCCCCTGTTAGACTACTCACCCAATTCTGCCACAAATCTCAGCATGGCTCCCATGCTACTCAGCCTCTTCCCTTGGTGTCCAGAATGAAATTACTGTACCTCTGTATACCAACCTACCACAGCAATATGCACAGACATTATAAATATACAAATAAATGGTGACCTCCTTTAGATTTAAAGAAATATTTCCAAGTATTGTTTTTATGTTTATCCTGAAGTTATTGTTTTACACACAATCATAAAAGAATTGAACATTACTGCATGTTGAAATTATTTGTTTATTTATTTAATTAATTATTTTTGGCACTGTAGAGCCAATTATCCAAGTACATGTTGCTGGCAAAGAGCCTAGCTAATTGGCCACACATATCAGAAAATTACCAATGTGCTGTTTGGAATTTTCCCAAGACAGGCAAACAGCCATTTGGGCTCTCTATCTGTGACGCACACTCAGAAAACACTTGCATTTACCCTGCTTGCCCCAGTAATGTGTGTTCTCAGGGATATTGAGTCAGTTTGTATGCAAGGGTTGCTACTGCTGGAAAGCGAAGAATTTTTCTATGTTGACTGCACAATATTAGCATCAGGCAGCGGCAAGCCAAGCATAGTTTGGCACAATAGAGATGGAGGTAGAGATTAAAGCTCTCACCAGCCGGTCCCATGCTACACCTTATGTGGGATTCAGGTTATGAAACTAATTTTAAATAAGGTCTTTCCAGTATCGGCCTAGTGATAGCATTCTTAAATCTGAGTTCAACATCTATCAGCCCAAGTTTCACTTCAGGGACATCAGTGCGTAATCTGAACCGACACTTCATTGCAGTATTAAAGGGATGCTTCATTATCAGAGGTGTTGACCTTTGCTTGAGACCTTAACTGCAGCTCCGTTTCCCTGTTCCAGAAGCCACTAAAAATCCAATGGTACAATTTTAAGATGAAAAGGTGAGTTATCCCACTGTCACGAACAACATTAATTTCCTCAACCAATACCATTAACAAAGAGATTAAACAGATATTTATCACATTTCAGCTTCTGCACCACTTGGGGGTCTAGCATGTTAACCTAATAACAAGTGTGGCAACACTTCAAAAGAAATGTGTTGCCTTTGAGCCGTTTTTGGTCACCCTGAGGTGTGAAAGACATTGTGGAAATGTAATTTCCATCCTTCTTCAGGGTAGCTTGCAATTGGTCAAGCCTGTGATTTTGTTGACGATGTAATCAGCTGGTCATCAAACTCTTAAAAGATGTCTGGTGCAACTTTGGTTCAAATGCCACTGGATCAATGAATTTAATCACCAGTGTGATTAGATTTTGTGTGACATGATGCTGAAGAATGGTGCAGGAGCTAGGGCATGTTAAAGTCTATGGCCAGACTTTGAGATCCTGAGAAACAGATGTGTTTTCCATATGATTTAAAATTTTTCAAATGGAAACTTTGACAACAGTAAAGTTTATGAAGGGCCAAGGAACTTTGAATGTCATAGCAGTTTTTTCTGTCTTTCATTTCCTCTTTTCACTCACTTTCTATTAGAATTTCTGACACCAGTGTCCTTATTTCTCTGTTATTGGGAAAACTGGACATCTTCCCAACAGATGTTTCTTTCCATTGTATCAAAATATTGACACATTCATAGAGTGCTAAGTACAGACTCTCATGCATGCATCTTTATCCATGTAATACATGTGAACATAAGCATCTTTATACAGATGTTGTTTTTAGATATTGATGAAAATGCGGACCAAAATCATTTTGCAGTGAGAAAATAAATGAATGAACCAATAGGTTAACACAGCCACGTCAAGAGATTGGACCACAGAGACAAGAAGTTAGATCCCACACCATACCAGAATTACCATTGGATTTGCTCATTGTTCTTGGAAATGCACAACTCTCCTTTTCCACTATCCATATTTGAAAGTTCAACTTGAGGTTACTCAGGCCCATAGTGGTTACCCAGGTTAACTCCATGAATTTCAGGCAATATCTTAAACAAAAAAGATCCCAAAGAAATGCAGATGGTGAAAATCAGAAACAAAAATCAGACATTGTTGGAAAAACTCAGCGGGTCATCAGCATCTGTGCAGAGAAATCAGAGTTAATGTTGAATAACGCAGATAAACAAATTATCTTCTTTAGTGCCTCATTTATAAATGGAACAATCTCTGGTATGAGCCAGGTGAGTTCTTCATTAGCTATGAGACTCACAAACAACATTGGCTGTCGTTTACTTTAAATGGACTGAGTGGAAGGGAGGCATCTTCCATGGAGATTGAACCCCTAGCCCTCTCACTGGTCCTCATTGTGATGAAACTCATCAGATTAATGCAGCACTCAAGTGCTGACCAACAACCTAGCAGGTGCCTGACTGGTGAGATCAACCCCTCCCCCAGCCAATCAATGGCCATAACCATCAGCAGCTGGAGAGCCAGGCTGGGAAGCCATGGAGGTATGTACTGGTGAAAAAGCAATGATTTTTGGGGAGTGATGGACGTGGGAGGAGAGGAGTAGCAGGTCGGGGCCATAAGAGGTTCAGGTACTTGGGGGCAAGGGCGGGATTTGGCTTTCTGCAGCCAATCCTGGCCTTTATATGTGACCCCGATTGCCTTCAGATTGTGCCTAGTGGAGACCCTCCTCTCCATATCCCCCAAGCAGTCATGCTGCCCTGGTTTCTCTGGCTAAGAAAGCAGGTAATCAGATTGGTTGGGGGCAGGAAGGGGCTGTTATTGATTTTGTTTTACATCCAGAAGTGCTCTTACTCACAACAGAATGCTTTCCTTTCCCTCCCCATTGGCCTGCCTACACTCCCCCGCTCCCACTCCCCCCGCCCCCCCCCCGTCATGATCCAATCATCCATGGTATTTTTGTTTTTACCTGTGAACAATCACTGGTGAATCACCATGTTTTCCAATTGATTAGTTTACATACAAATCCCATTTAGGACTATGCAAGCCATCAAAGGTGAGGGGGAGGGAAGGAGAGGGGCTGGGGGCTAAATTGAAATGGAGTTGGAGGAGGAGATAAAGCACTGTGACTCTTGCAGTGTCCATCTTTCTCTAAAGGCATCAAGAGCATTGATGGACAATGTGTGCTCCTTCTCCAAGGATACCCAAGTACGAATGTAGCTCTGGCAGGGGGGCAGGTAAGTGTCAGCTATGACCCACTCCATAGCTCAATGCCTGGTCATTAGTCAATCACTTAAGGCCCTTAATTGGTCAGGAGGCATTCCATGGACCTTCCCACCCAGAGGTATTGCTAGTTGGCAGGAAGTCGGTACATAACCACTGTATCTTTTACCCATCCCTCAAATTGCCCCACCATCTCTAGGAAGAGTAGAATTCTACTCTATCTTCTTAAGTAAATAAGTTTGCATTGGAATTTGCATTTATTTTTAACTGTTTTTTACAGCATATGAATTGAATAGGTTGTTGTGGATGAAGATTAAGTATTGAATGTATCCGATCAGAGCACATCTTGACACAGTTTCACAGAGTTTTACAGCACAGAGGAGGCCATTCAGCCCATTGCAAGCCCAATAGCTTTCCATAAGCGTTTTGACTTTGTGCTATTCTCCCGCCTTTTCCTCATAACCTTGTACGTTGTTTCTATACAAATAATTTATCAATGCATTCTTGAATGTCTCAATTTCTCACATCACATATGCTAGTTTTGCAAATCACTTTCAATCTGTGCTCTCTCATTCTTGATCCTTTTATGAGTGGGAACGATTTCTCCCAATCTATTTTATCCAGAACTCTCAGTTTTTATTATAATTGAAACTATCTACTGAAAACTGAATGAAAAAACATTCAAAACAGCATTAATATGGAAATTAAAATATTTTCCTGTACAATTTAATATAAAGTTTGTAACATCTTATTTACCATGTTGCTCTTTTTAAAGGCATTAATAGTGTCTTTAAAACAGTAAGTAAGTTTTGTTATGAATGTAACCAATCATTCCTTCATAATTTCATACAATACAGCAGACTCTAGTCTTAAAACTTGGGTATTACCTTCATTGCTTACCTAAACCTTTTCACCATATTTTGGTGATGTGCATTCAAAATTTTAAAAGGGGGTTTACACATAATTTTGCCATGCAGGTCCTTGGACTCCTCCATCGCCAGTCCATAGCAACACAATGGTTGGAGGAAGAGCGCCTCATCTTCCGCCTAGGAACCCTCCAACCACAAGGGATGAACTCAGATTTCTCCAGTTTCCTCATTTCCCCTCCCCCCACCTTGTCTCAGTCAAATCCCTCGAACTCATGACTGCCTTCCTAACCTGCAATCTTCTTCCTGACCTCTCCGCCCCCACCCCCACTCCGGCCTATCACCCTCACCTTGACCTCCTTCCACCTATCGCATTTCCAATGCCCCTCCCCCAAGTCCCTCCTCCCTACCTTTTATCTTAGCCTGCTGGACACACTTTCCTCATTCCTGAAGAAGGGCTCATGCCCGAAACATCGATTCTCCTGCTCCTTAGATGCTGCCTGACCTGCTGCGCTTTTCCAGCAACACATTTTCACCACTATAAAACCATGCCTGTTATCTTTAAACAGTTACCACATCAAAGCCAGATTTGTTTTCTTTCTTTGTTTTGTACAGTGTGCACATAATTTCTGATTCCTGGTTCCATTGCTCTTGAATAAGCATCAGAAATTACTTGCATTTGTATAGCGTGTTTGGTGACCTCCGTGTTACATGAATGGATAGCTCAAAGACCATGAAGCAGGGATTCTTTATTTCATTGGCATAGGTTAAACACCATGCTTACATGGAATTAAGGTGAGAATAGATTCCCTACAGCATGGAAATAAGTCCATACTAACCCTCTGAAGAGTAACCCACCCAGACCCATTTCCTTCTTACTATTGCACCTAACACTATGGGCAATTTAGCATGGCCAATTCACCTAACCTGCACATCTTTGGAGTGTGGGAGGAAACCCCCACAGACATAGGGAGAATGCACAAACTCCACACAGACTGGAATCCAACCTGAGGGCCTGGTACTGTGAAGCAGCAGTGCTAACCACTGTGCCACGATGCTGTCCAGTAAGTACTGCATTGTGGCTTACATCTGATGAAGAAATCTTCTGTCTCTCTGATCCTTCCACCCTGGCAATGTTTTACTCCAACCTCTACCATCGGGGAGAAGGTACAGAAGCCCAATGCATGCACTAGCCAGTTTATAAAATAATTTCTACCCTACCGTTGTTAGAATACTGAATGGACTCACAAGCTCTTAACATTCCCCTCGACCTTTTTTTTTGTTTTTGCCACTGTTTACCTATTATTTACTTATCTATCCTACTTAACTATGTGATCTGCCTGTATTGCTTGCAAGACAAAGCTTTTCACTGTGCCTTGGCATACCTGACAATAAATTCAATTCAGTTCAATCCTTCTTCCCATCAAGCCTGCTTCCCCTATCGAAACCTTTTCCTTTGGGGTGGGGGGAGGTTAGTGGTCTGTTCAACTTTGCCACCTGTTCCTGGTGCCCTCCCACGCTGTGGCTACCTGTTGCTGGAGGTTCCAATACACCACGACATCCTAATGCACCTTGCAGTTAATTAACTAATGTTGAACTGCAGTCAATTGTGCACAGCAAGATCCCAGAACTGGGAATAACACAAGTGACAACATTCTCTGTTTTGGCTATCTATCGGGGGATTTTAGGTGAGACAATCACATCCTTGTTCTTTAAATTGTGCCCTAAAGTCTTTTACATCCATCTAAGAGTGCAGGCAGAGGCTCAGTTTAACAGCTGATCCAAAAAAATGGCATTCACTCAGGACTGCACTGAAGTGCTAATTAAGTCTCTGCAATGGGACTTGATTCAACATCTTTGTGGCCTAGTCAAGTATATTGCCACTAAGCGAAGCTTGAGCATACGTTATCCAATTTTAAAGACATATGTCATTTCTTAGAATCATAATTTGTGCAGATTCCTTTGGGTGTAGTAACATATGTATTTTGGTGCTGAAGTGAACTAAACCCATGGGCTTGGTTTCTTGTTTCTGATCCAGTACTCATAGGCTCTATGCATTACCTTGGGCACTGGAGGTGTAATTCTAGCTGATTTTAAAGAGTTCACACTCCATTAGCCAACATAACTGAGATTTTAGGCAGAATGCTTAACGCAGTTGTGGGAATTAAATTGCTTATTACAAATATAAAGTAATCTCTGTTAAATGGATAATTTGACCTCAAAACTCTAGGCATTTGTTGGAAGGTCTTCAGGATTTCAGAGGTCTAAATAGTTTCTGTGGACAGCAATTTATAAAATCTTCAAATAGGCTTGAATAGAAGGAAGTAAGGACTGCAGATGCTGGAGATCAGAGTCACGATTAGAGTGATGCTGGAAAAGAACAGCAGATCAAGCAGCATCCAAGGAGCAGGAAAATCGACATTTTGGGCAGGAGCCCTTCCTGATGAAGAGCTCCTGCCCAAAGCGTCGATTTTCCTGCTCCTCGGATGCTGCCTCACCTGCTGTGTTTTTCCAGGACCACTGGAAGGAGTCCATTTGGCACTGAGTAAAGGAGTCAATCCTATTCCACCACTCCCTCCCCATATCCCTGTAATTCTTTTCCATCAAGTATTCATCCAGGTCCCACTTGAAGGTTATGATGGAAACTATATTCACCTATAAAGCAGTGCATTTCAAATCCTAACTATGCAAATATAATTTTTTCCTCATGTTGCGTCTAGTTTTGTTGCCAACTCCTTAAAGCTGTGCAGCACGATTATCAAACCTTCAGCTATTGCAAACAATTTCATTTTATTTACCTTGAGTATTTGATGATTTGATACATCACTTTTTTGTTAGTAACCTCCTTCCCCCCAAAAAGAAATGAGACTAACTTCTCCAGATTACTGACAGGACTGTGATCTCTTGCCCCGGAAGAATCCTAGTAAGCTTATGTGCCATGCCGAAAGGCTTCACATCCTTCCTGAAGAGCAGTGCCCAGAATTGCACACAATAATTCAGTCTTTTACATGTGTTTTGCAAAGCCTCTTGGCTGTTGTACTCCATGACTCTATTCATTAAGCCCTGATTACTTATTAACCTAACTTGTCACCTTCAAGGATTTATGTGCAAGCCTTCTCCAGGTCTTTCTTCCTGCCTCCCTTAAAAATTGTACAACTTCATATGCATTATCTCAAAAAGGAGGAGCTTTTTCAACTCCCCGTTAGACTTCTGAATGGACCTCTCAAATTCCAAATATAATGTTGATCTTGCTTTTTGTGCACTTTCCTTAGAGCCGTAACTTTGTATTCTTCACTCTGTTCAAATACCCTATGATCTTTTTTATGGTCTGATCTGCCTGTACTCCATACAAAACAAAATTTTTCACTGTGAGAAAGTGAGAACTACAGGTGCTCGAGATCAGAATCGAAAAGTGTGGTGCTGGAAAAGCACAGCAGGTCAAGCTCAGATGCTACCGTGCCTTCCAGCGCCAAAACTTTGCACTGTACCTAGGTACATGTGACAATAATAAATCAAATATCATTCCAGTGATTTTCCTATTCATAGAATCCCTACAATGCAGAAGAGAGCCATTTGGCCCCTCAAGTCCACACCAACCCTCCAAAGAGTGACCCACCTCCCTACCCTATTCCTAACAAACTCAGCTTACCCGTCACTCAACATATGGGCAGCTTAGCATAGCTAATCCACCTAACCTGCGCACCTTTGGACTGTGGGACAAAACCCACACAGACACAGGAAGAATTGCAAGCTCTCCACAGCTAGTCACCTGAGGCTGGAATTGAACCCTGGTTCCAGGCACTGTGAAGCAGCAGTGCTAACCACTGTGTCACTGCACTACTCAAATGTCTTTTAAATGCTTGCTCCCTCAATTCGCTGGAGCAAATGATCCAAGTTGGAAATGTTCAAGAGGAATTATGTACACTGAAAAGATGGGCAAAGTAAATAAATGAGTAGAACTGGCAAATCGAAACAACCAACAAAACTTTTCTCCTAAATAGAGGAAACTAGCAGAAAACTGAAGGAACCTGTAACTGCTTTTGAAGCATCCTCAATATCTGATGGTAAACTGAATATACTTTAAACTACAGGCAAATAAAGACATATATAGAGTTGTTTTGAACAAATTTCCACAAGGCTTGTCTAGATCCCTTGCTACCTCTCAGAAAACTGACGGGAATAACCATTTATGTCTTTTCCCTGAGCTAATCGCTGGGTAAAGTTGCATCAGGAAATTGAGACAGCCCCTGCAGAAATTTATGGTGAATGTTTTTCTGAAGCTGCTAGTAATTCACTTTTCAAACATTACTGCATACATTCTAAAAACAGCGAATGACTCCACAGGTTAATAAGGCCGCTCTACTGAAATGAAATAAAAGAGTCACAATTGTGATGACAGGGTGATTGAATGCATTTTGTTGTTGCAGTGAATGATACCATCAGGAATTGGGGGCTTTACCCTGCTGTCCTCTGTAACAATGCCAGAAAACGTTAAATGTGTTATGAATGGACTCTGATAGAATTTAAATCATCCTCTGCATGGATTTATTACTTGGATAAAGACTTACTTTGGCACAACATCCCATGAGAAATCATCTAAAGTTCCACATTTAACTGTGTCTAGTACAGATCACTGAATATCACCAATTTGCAGAATGGGTTGTGGATGCAGTGAAAAAAAACAGTTTGAGTGGATTATAGTTGTACAGCAAACAAAAACCACAGCATCTTTTACTATTGTGGTAGTCAAATACTACAATCAGCTGTTAACTAATCATGACAAATAATTAGGAACAGAAACAGAAATTGCTGGGAAAACTCAGCAGGTCTGGCATCTGTGGAGAGAATTAAGAGATAACGTTTCAGGTCCAGTGACCCTTCTTTAAAACAAATAATTAGTCAAATACAACCTATAAGTGACACAAGAGAAACTCCAGTGGTGAGAACTTCAGGGACCATAGAAACCAAAGTGAACATGTTCTTTTCAAGCATGCGTCACATCTTCCATCACTTGTAACACTGAAGTTCAGCATGTTATTTTCTGGAGGAATGCATCTAATTTCACTTGCTCGCAGCAGCTCTCAAAGAGCCTGTTCCGTCGATTGACCACTCCCTCACAGCATTTCCTACTGTTGGTTGTAAATTATTCCCTCATTAAGTGAAGGCTGTGTCTTCTGGTTCTTCTGTTCTGGAGAAGGTGAAATATCTAGTCCTAGGTGACATCCGCCAGACATTTTAGAACCTAAATAACAGCAATCACCTTTACCTCTCAAACTCCTTATTTTCAATTTGCTCATGGAAGTGCTGCAGAAGACAACATTTTGCAACTTGACCCTTTTGTCCTCATCAAGGACAGTCCTCCTTTGCTACTGGTAAGGAGAAAGGGCTGGTTGAAGCTTGAAACATACGAGGGCTGGTTTAGCAATTGATGGTGGTGGAAAACGGCAGCAGCACATCAACTGCTTAGCACATGTAGAAATCAATGAAAGGGGGCAGCATAACAGCATCTTCCTCCTTGATCCAAGGCTTCCTGAATCACATAGCATCCTACTTTTACCCACAACAGTCTAATTCACAAATTACCATTCTTTAAAACCAAGATTACCTTCCAAGGAAAAAAGAAGCTGTACCTGTCATAGAACATAGAACATTACAGGGCAGTACAGGCCCTTCGGCTCTCAATGTTGCACCAACCTGTAAAACCAATCTGAAGCCCATCTAACCTACACTATTCCACTTTTATCCATATGTCTATCAAATGACCATTTAAATGCCCTTAAAGTTGGCGAGTCTACTATTGTGGCAGGCAGGCTGTTCTACACCCTTACTTCTGAGTAAAGAACCTACTTCTGACATCTGTCCTATATCTATCACCCCTCAATTTAAAGCTATGTCCCCTCGTGCTAGCCATCACCATCTGAGGCTCTCACTGTACACCCAATCTAACCCTCTGATTATCTTATATGTCTCAATTAAGTCACTTCTCAATCTTCTTGTTTTTAATGAACAGAGCTGCAAGTCCCTCAGCCTTTCCACGTAAGACCTTCCCTCCATGCCAGGCAACATCCTAGTAAATCTTCTCTGAGCCCTTTCCAAAGTTTCCACATCCTTCCTGTAATGCAGTGACCAGAACTGTACACAATACCCCAAGTGCAGCCACACCAGAGTTTTGTACAGCTGCAGCATGACCTCATGGCTCCGAAACTCAATCCCTCTACTAATAAAATCTAACACACTGTATGCTTTCTTAACAACCATATCAACCTGGGTGGCAACTTTCGGGGATCTATGTACATGGATACCGAGATCTATCTGCCCATCTACACTATCAAGAATCTTACCATTAGCCCAGTACTCTTTATTCCTGTGGCTCCTTCCAAAGTGAATAACCTCACACCTTTCCACATTCAACACCCCTGTCAATTGGGCTGTGCATTATTGGGGTATAGTGTTGCCCCTTTTTGATCAGATACAACTTAGATTCATTATTCTAAGTGAGATACAAACTTTCAACAATACAGGATTTCCTCAATACTGAACGCAGCTGTCAGCCTGAGTTATGTGCCATGAGGTTTGGAATCACATTCAGAAGTGAGAAAACTGCAAACTGAGCCAAGCTGTCATGAGAGGTGGATATAATCCTTTAGCTCTGTTGATGCTTCCTCACTGCATTACAACATCCTGTGTGCAACAGGGGCACGGCAGGCTTTGGACAACCGCTCCAGAGAATATAGGGAACCAGGTTCTGGATTGCTGGAACACGGGAATGGATTTTTGGCTCATTTAAGAAATAGGAGAGATAGTTAAGCATTAAAGGCAGCATAGAGTTGAGCAATGAGGCTGTTTTCTATATTGATTTATGCAGAAGGCTGGGAGAAACTTGAGCCTTTCAGCTTGGAAGGATGATAACTAAGAGATGATCTCATCAAGATATGGAAGCTAGAATACCAAACAAAAAAAGAGTTTAATCTGGAATTTGTTTTAATCTTTTCATCGCTGGCATCTTAATTGTCCTTGAACTGAATGGCTTCCCAGGCCACTTCAAAGAGCAGACAAGGGACACACATGTTGCTGTGGGTTTGGAGTCACGTGTAGACCAGACTGAGTAAGCACAATCAATTTCCTTCCCTAAAGGACATCCCTAAATTACCAAACTTTAGATCCAGATATAACAGGCTGTGAGCGTTTTCTGGTTGCCATGGAGCACTAGTCTCCTCATTTTAAAAGATTCCACGTGCAGGTTCTTGAACAAGAGTCATCGCCATTCTGAGAGGTATCACATTGTTAAAAAGGTTCATAATATGTCTTTAGTATTTGAAAACGGGCTCTAACGGGGGATAAAAATGAATTATAGCTTCTCATTTGTGTGAAGGGTTTACATTTTAGAATCATTTTGAGCGTTGAGCTCAAAACAGAATTTACAAGAAGTGATGTGATTTCAGCTAGATGACCAGTTAGTTACCTGGGGAGTTAGTTGCTAAGGTGTTTGCTGCCTTAAGTTTTACCAACACCAGAGAGAGTGAGAGGAGCCAAAGGTAGGTTCATGTAGAGGGAAGAGGCCCATAACAGCAGCGCTGCTGTTATTAGCAGTCTCCAAGCAGTCAGGGCTTGGGAGAAGTCCTGAAGAGTTTAGAAGTCAGTGAGGGGAAAGTTCCAGAAGCAGAAGACCATGGAGATACCAGAAAGAAAGACATTCTACAAGGCTGTTGAGGACATGTGTCTTGGGAACACATGTTGTGTAGCAACATTGGAATTGGAATAGGCCATTCAACCCATTGACTGGATTAGTGGTGCTGGAAGAACACAGCAGTTCAGGCAGCATCCAACGAGCAGCGAAATCAACGTTTTGGGCAAAAGCCCTTCATCAGGAATAAAGGCAGTGAGCCTGAAGCATGGAGAGATAAGCTAGAGGAGGGTGGGGGTGGGGAGAGAGTAGCATAGAGTACAATGGGTGAGTGGGGGAGGAGATGAAGGTGATAGGTCAAGGAGGAGAGGGTGGAGTGGATAGGTGGAAAAGAAGATAGGCAGGTCGGACAAGTCAAGGAGACAGTAACTGAGCTGGAAGTTTGAAACTAGGATGAGGTGGGGGAAGGGGAAATGAGGAAGCTGTTGAAGTCCACATTGATGCCCTGGGGTTGAAGTGTTCCGAGGCGGAAGATGAGGCGTTCTTCCTCCAGCCGTCTGGTGGTGAGGGAGCGGCGGTGAAGGAGGCCCAGGACCTCCATGTCCTCGGCAGAGTGGGAGGGGGAGTTGAAATGTTGGGCCACGGGGCGGTTTGGTTGATTGGTGCGGGTGTCTCGGAGATGTTCCCTAAAGCGCTCTACTAGGAGGTGCCCAGTCTCCCCAATGTAGAGGAGACCACATCGGGAGCAACGGATACAATAAATGATATTGGTGGATGTGCAGGTGAAACTTTGATGGATGTGGAAGGCTCCTTTAGGGCCTTGGATAGAGGTGAGGGAGGAGGTGTGGGCAGAGGTTTTACAGTTCCTGCTGTGGCAGGGGAAAGTGCCAGAATGGGAGGGTGGGTTGTAGGGTGGAAGGTGAGCACCAGGGGTGTTCTGTCCTTGTTACGGTTGGCGGGGTGGGTCTGAGGGCGGAGGTGCGGGATGTGGACGAGATGCATTGGAGGGCATCTTTAACCACGTGGGAAGGGAAATTGCGGTCTCTGAAGAAGGAGGCCATCTGGTGTGTCCTATGTTGGAACTGGTCCTCCTCCTGGGAGCTTCAACCCATTGAGCCTGCCTTGCCATTCAGTCACATCAGGTTGGTGTCCTACCTCAAGGTCACCTTCCCACATTATTTCTATATCCCCTTACGCAATGAAGAAACCTTTTAATTTCTGTTTTGAACCTGGTCAATGATTGAGCTTCCACAGCTCTGAGTGAAGAACTTACTCAATCATAACTTTCACTCCTATTAACCTGAGATTATGTCCCTTGGATCCAAAATCACCATCCAGGGGAAACATCCTATCAACATCTACCCTGCTACAGCCCATAAAAACATTATACGTTTCAAAGTGATCATTTCTCATTCCTCAAAGCCCTAGGGAATACAGATCCAACTTCCACAGCCTGTCTATATGAAATAATTCAGCCATCCCATGTTGAATTTCCTTGAACTTCCTTTATGGCAAGTGTATCATTCCTTGGATAAGGAGAACAAAATGACGTACAATAACAATGGCCCCAGGTAAGGTCTACCTCAGCCTCTAAACAGCTGCAACAAGACATAGAGTCATGGAATCATTAAACGTACAGCATAGGAACACCCTTCAGTCCAACTCATTCATGCCAACCAGATATCCTAAATTAATCTTGTCCCATTTGCCATCACTTGGCCATGTTTGTCTAAACCCTTCCTATTCATATACCCATCCAGATACTTTTAAATGTTGTAATTGTACCAGCCACCACCGATTCTTCTGGCAGCTCTTTCTTTACTTATATACTCAAGCCACTGAGATGAATGTCATAGTATGACATTTGACTCCCTAATACTTTGCTGCATCTGAAGGCTAGCTTTCAGTGATTCATGGACAAGGACAACCAGGCATCTTTGGAGATCTGCACTTCACAACCTTTTACCAGATAAGAAATATTCTGCTTTTCTTTTCCAACATGATTAACGTGACACTTATTCATATATTCCATCTGCCATGTTCTAAATTATTCCCTTAGCCTGCCCAAGCCCTCTGGAAGCTGTCTTGCGTTTTGTTCACAGCTTGTGTTTCGAAACAGTTTGGTGTCATCAGCAAATGTGGATATATTATATTTGGTCCTCACATCCAAATCATTGACATTGAATAATTCTGAACCCAGCCCTAACCATTACAATACCATGACAGAAAAACCATTCTTCTTGAGAATGCTCCATTATTCCTACTGTCTACTTTGTCTGTTAGCTGATTCTTAATCCATACCTGTATACTCCCTCCAGTCCCATGCACTCTAACTTTAACTTTAACTTTATTTACTAACCTCTTATGTGTGATCTTATCAAAATCCTTCTGAACATCTCTATACCTGTCCAGTTACCACCCGTCAGTCTACTCTTGATTATTAATAAACTGATGGAAGTGGTCATCAACAGTGCTATCAAGTAGCACATGCTCAGCCATAACCTGCTGAGTGACACCCACTTTAGGTTCTACCAGGGCCACTCAGCTCCTGACCTCATTGCAGCCTGGATTCAAATATGGACAGAAGAGCTGAGTTCCAGAAGTGAGCTGAGAGTGACTGCCCTTGACATCGGTGATATTCAACTGTGTGTGGCATCAAAGAGCCCTAGCAACATTTGAATCAAGTGACTGGCCTGGGTGGAGTCCCCAACCATGCCACACATCCTGTGTGGACCAACTGGCGAGAGTATTTGCAGACATCTTTAAACTCGTCTTACTCCAATCTGAGGTTCCCACCTGCTTTAAGAAGGTCACTACCATCCCAGTGCCAAAGGAAAATCAGACAGCCTGCCTTCTAGTGGCTCTGACATTGATCGTTATGAGTAGTTTCAAGAGGTTAGTAATGGCACACATCAACTCCAGCCTTCCTGATTGCCTTGATCCACTACAATTCACCTACCGTCGTAGCAGGTCAATGGAAGGTGCCATCGTTTTGGCCCTACACTTATCCCTGGAGCATCTGGACAACCAGGGCAGCTATTTCAGACTCCTTTTTATTGACTTTAGCTCCACCTTCAACATTGTAATTCCATCCAAACTCCGAGACTTAAGTCTCTACTCCCCCCTCTGCAACAGAATCCTTGACCTCCTGAGGCACAGACTGCAATCAGTAAGGATTGGCAACAACACCTCCTCCACAATAATCCTTAACACCAGTGTCCTGCAAGGCTGCATACTCAGCCCCTTGCTATTCTCCTCATACGCTCATGACTGTGTGGCCAAATTCAGCTCTAACTTCATTTGCATGTTTGCTGATGACACCACTATAGTGGGTTGGATCTCAAATAATGCCGAGACAGAGTACAGGAAAGCGGTAGAGAGTTTAGTGACATGGTATAAGGACTGTAATCTCCCCCTCGATATCAGCAAAATGATGGAGCTGGTCAAGACTTCAGGAAGTGGAGTGGAGGGCATGCCGCTGTCTGTATCAATAGTGCTGAGGTGGAGGTGGTTGAAAGCTTCAAGTTCCTAGAGGTAAATATCACCAACAATCTGTCAAAGTTCATCCACATCAATGATACAGTCAGGAAGCACATCAATGCCTCCAATTATTCAGAAGGCTAATGAAATTCAACATGTTCACAATGACTCTTGCCAATTTTCATGCATGTACCATAGAAAACATCCTATCCAGATGCATCACAGCTTGGTATGACAGCTTGTTCTGTCTAAGACACAAGAAATCCTAAAGAGTTGTGTACGCAGCCCAGTCTATCATACAAACCAGCCTTCCATCCATTGATTCCATCTACATTTGCCACTGCCTTGGGAAAGCAGCCAACATGATCAAAGACCCCTCCTACATGGTTATACTCTCTTCCACACTCTTCCATTGTGCAGAAGATGCAAAAGTTTGAAAACATATACCAACAGAGTCAAGAACAGCTACTTCCCCATTGTTACCAGAGTTTTAATGAACCTCTCATATATCTTTCTCTGCACCTTCTCTGTAGCTGTAACATTATATGTTACATTCTATTCTATTATCCTGATGTACTTATATAAGGCATGATTTGCTTGTATAGCACACAAAACAATCATTTTCACCATATCTTGGTACATCTGACAATAATAAATCAAATCAAAGCAAATCAATGGATATCAGAGTGCAAGCTCTCTGCTGGTTGGAGCCATACCTGGCACATAGGAAGATGGTTGTGGTGTTGGAGGTCAGTCATCTGAACTCAAGGACATCTCTGCAGGAGTTCCTCAGAATAGCGTCCCAGGCCCAACAACCTTCAGTTGCTTCATCAGTGACCTTTCCTCCATCATATGGTCAGAAGTGCCGACCAATCCTCTATCCCCTTCACCGTCAGGACTGACCACCTGAAGGTGCTGGGTATTTGGTTCGGGGGGGCTGGGGCATGCACCAAGACCTGGGAGGAGCGGATCAGGAAGATGAGACAGAAACTAGGCAGATGGGGGCAACGGTCGCTCTCCATCGCGGGAAAAAACCTGGTCATCAGGTGTGAGGTACTCTCAGTATTGCTATATGTGGCACAGGTCTGGCCTATCCCCAGGACCTGTGCCGCCGCAGTCACCCGGGCCATCTTCCAATTCATTTGGAGATCAAAGATGGACCGGGTCCGAAGAGACTCTATGTACAAAGACCGGTGCAATGGGGGAAAAAACACGCCCAATGCCACCCTCACCCTGATGGCCACCTTTGTGTGTGGCTGCATCAAGCTGTGCATGGATCCCCGGTATGCAAACACCAAGTGTCACTACGTACTGAGGTTCTACCTGTCCCCGGTGTTGCGAAGGATGGGCCTGGCCTCGCTGCCGCGGAACGCTCCGAGTAGTTGGACCGTTCCGTATCACCTGTCCTACGTGGAGAAATTTATGAGGAAAAACACCTTTGACCACAAGTCCATCAGGAAGTGGTCAGCACGTAGCGTCCTGGAGACCCTTCGGGAAAAGGAGAGGGCGGATCCTGTCGAGCGGTTCCCTGAGCAGACTGTCAAAGCCATTTGGCAGAATGCCTCATTGCCAGAACTTTCCAACAAGTGCCAGAACTTTCCAACAAGCACCAAGACATGACTTGGCTGGTGGTGAGAAGGGCTCTGCCTGTGAGATCCTTTATGCACGCCCGGACTCTCTGCCGCACCGCACGCTGCCCTCTAAGTGGCTGCGGGGGGGACGAGACTGTCACACACCTCCTTCTGGAATGTGCCTATGCAGAGGAAGTCTGGAGAGGAATGCAGTGGTGTTTGTCGAGGTTCGTCCCGAGCAGCGCCGTGACGCGGGACTCCATGCTCTACGGCCTGTTCCCCGGGACTCACACCGAGACGAACATTAACTGCGCCTGGAGGATCATCAACTCGGTGAAGGACGCTCTCTGGGCGGTCCGAAACCTGTTGATCTTCCAGCTGAAGGAGTTGACCCCGACCGAGTGTTGCAGACTGGCACATTCCAAGGTCCAAGACTACGTGTTGAGGGACGCGCTGAAGCTTGGGGCAGCTGCCGCCAAGGCGCGGTGGGGAAAGACCACCGTGTAAGATCAGCCTGCCGAAAGAAGAACAGGGGGCCCATGCGGACGTTTTTTTTTTGGGCTCTGCTGATGCCTCAGCCAAATATATGTATATGTACAAGATTGAAAAAATGCACAGGATTGTAAATGACAAGGATAAATTCGAATCTGTGTTTGTAAATGTGGACATATGTATGGCATGATCAAATGTACAGACCATCAAATCATTTTATGAATAAAATATATTTTTGAAATAAAAAAAAATATGGTCAGAAGTGGGGATGTTTGTTGATGATTGTACAATTCGCTACTCCTCAGATACTGAAACAGTCCATGTTCAAATACAATGAGATCTGGCCAATATCCAGGCTTGGGCTGACAAGTGGAAAGTAGCACTCATGTCACAAAAGTGCCAGGCTATGACCATCTCCAATAAGATTCTGGATTAGTGGTGCTGGAAGAGCACAGCAGTTCAGGCAGCATCCAAGGAGCAGGAAAATCGACGTGTCAGGCAAAAGCCCTTCATCAGGAATACAGGCAGAGAGCCTGAAGGGTGGAGAGATAAGCTAGAGGAGGGTGAGGGTGGGGAGAAAGTAGCCTAGAGTGCAATAGGTGAGTTGGGGAGGGGATGAAGGTGATAGGTCAGGGGTGGATAGGTGGAAAAGAAGATAGGCAGGTAGGACAAGTCATAGGGACAGTGCTGAGCTGGAAGTTTGGAACTGGGGTGAGGTGGGGGAAGGGGGAAATAAGGAAACTGTTGAAGTCCACATTGATGCCCTGGGGTTGAAGTGTTCCGAGGCGGAAGATGAGGCGTTCTTCCTCCAGGCGTCTGGTGGTGAGGGAGCGGCGGTGAAGGAGGCCCAGGACCTCCATGTCCTCAGCAGAGTGGGAGGGGGAGTTGAAATGTTGGGCCACAGGGCAGTGTGGTTGATTGGCTAGTTTTTACCTTTCTACCATCTCCACTAAGAGACAGTCTAACTACCACCCCTTGATATTCAATGGCGTTACCATCATTGAGTCCCCCACTATCAATAACCTAGGGGTTACCATTGACTAGAAACTCAATTGGACTCACCACATAAACACAATGGCTGCTAGAGCAGGTCAGAGACTAGGAATATTGTGGTGAGTAAGTCACTTCCTGACTCCACAAAGCTTATCCAGCATTCACAAGGCGCAAGTCAGCGTTCCTCACTTGCCTGGATGAATGCAGCTCTAATAACATTCAAGAAGCTTGACACCATCCAGGACAAAGCAGGCCACTTGAACGGCAGCATATGGTGAACGATAGGGCCTTAAGGAGCGTTGTAGAACAGAGGGATCTTGAAGTTCATGTTCACGGTTCTCTGAAAGTGGAGTCACAGTTAGACAGGGCAGTGAAGACAGCTTCTGGCACACTGTCGTCCATCAGTTAGGGCATTGAGTATAGAGGTTGGGAAGTTATGTTGCAGTTACATAGGACATGGGTGAGGCCACACTTGGAGTATTGTATTCAGTTTTGGTCACCTTGTTATGGGAAGGTTGTTATTAAACTGGAAAGAATGCAGAAGTAGTTTAGGAGGATGTTGATTGGATTCAATGATCTGAGTTAGAGTGAAAGGTTAGACAAGCTAGGCCTTTTTTCTTTAGAGCGTAGGAGACTGAGGGGGGATCTTACAGAAGTGTAGAAGATCATGAGAGGCATGGATAGGGTGAATGCACAGTCTTTTTTCCCCAGGACTGGGGAACTGAGGACTAGAGGGCATCAGTTTAAGGTTAGAGGGGAAAGAATAAAAGGAAACCTGAGGGGCAATTTTTTTACACCAAGGGTGGTACACATATTCAATGAGCTGCCAGCAGAAGTGGTTGAGGTGGGTACATTAACAACATTTAAAGGGCATTTGGACAAATACGTAGATAGGAAAGGTTTAGAAGGATATGGGCCAATTGCAGGGAAATAAAGTTAATGTGGACAGACATTTTGGTTGGCATGGACCAGTTTGGGACAAAGGGTCTGTCTTTGTGCTGTAGTACTCTCTGACTCTATCCACAAACATCTATTCTTTCCACTGCCAAAACTCAGTAGCAGCAGTGTGTACTATCTACAAGATGCACTGCAGAAATATGCCAAAAACTTTAGACAGCCCCTTCCAACCCCACAACCACCTCCACCTTGAAGGACAAGGGCAGCAGTTACTTGGAAACATCACCACCTGCAAGTTCCCCTTCAAGCCACTCACCATCTTGATTTGGACATATATTGCTCTTCCTTCAGTGTTGCTGAGTCCAAATCCTGGAGTTCCCTCCTTAATGGCATTGTGGGTCTACCTACAGCACACGGTTTGCAGTAGTTCAAGAAGACAGCTCACCACCACTGTCTGAACTAGGGACAGGCAGTAAATATTGGCCAGCCAGCAACGTCCACATCCAATGAGTGAATAAAAAAAAACCCACTTCCAATGCTTCTCCTTTCGCAATGCTTCAACTAACGTATTCAAAGAAATCCAAAAAGTTTCTGAACTATGATATAGGAACATCGGAATATAAGAGCATAGGAACAGGATGAGGGTATTCGTCCCATCGAACCCATCCTGCTATTCAATATGATGGCTGATCAAATACTTCAATACTTTTTATGCATTCCTCGCCAAAACCTGTATGCCATTGGTAATCATAAATCCATCAAATTTAGGAGCAGGATTAGACTATGCAGCACAGAGGGTCTCCTCCACCATTCGATCATGGTTGATAGGTTTCTTTACCGTATTCTCCTGCCTTCTCCCTGCAACCCTTGATCCTCTTACCAATCAAGAACTGATCTACCTCAGTCTTAAAGATACTCAATAACTTGGCTTTGAATTAACATGGATTCATGGAAGGGACATTTTCCAGCCATTTCCCAGGTGGTGGGACTGTCCTCTGAGGAGAGATTGGGCAAACTGGGCCTGTAATCTCTAGGATTTCAAATAAATGAGAGATGATTTCAAAATACTTAAAGCGATAGACAGGGTAAATATGGATAAGATGTCTCTCTGGTCAGAAATCTAGAACCAGATGGCACAATTTCAAAATAAGGAGGACATCACTGAGGTCTGAGATGAGTTTTTTTTTCCTCAGAGCCTTGTAAACCTTTGGAACTTCTTACTATAGAAAATGGTGGAGACTCGGTCTTGGAGTATGGTTAGGGTAGAAGTATCTGAATGCTGGCGTGCTTCTTTGTTGCATTACATTGTAACTGGAGTTTGGTGAAGCAGGGATGAAATAACCACACAGAGGCTGGTATTCCATCACCAAGTCATCCTTTGTTTATATGTGCACAGGATGTGGCCAGTCAGCTCAGAGTCAGTCCCTGAAGTAAAGAGATTCTGAATCCTCTATTTACAATATTTTATTAAACAAATTACAAAACACAGTTTACAAAAAAAAGTTAACATTTACAGCTGTATACAACAGCAATTTTACAAGGGAGAGGAGCAGCAAAGCTAGGCCACAAACCTTACCGTTCAACCAGTTTATGGGGAGATGAGGACAGACCTCAAATCCCAGTTCCATATATAAAAGACAGCGACAATGACATTTGTACATCAAAAACTAATCCAGTTACATAAACAGTGTAGACAATACAGACCCAGCAAGCCCCCGTCCCTCCCACCTTCTAGCCACTCTAAGGCAGCCCGCCCCTACGTACCTTCTAGCTCTGTCCACCCCATGCCTCTTCCAGTTCTCGGTCTGCCCTGACACACCTGTCGACCACCGCTAGGGCAGCCCGCCCAGGGTGACAGTGGTCAGGATGGCCTACCCACCTTCTGGCTTCACTAACCACCCTTAGTACCTTTCGATCACCTCTGGGGCAGCCTGCCCCGGTACCTGCCCGGGGTGACAGCGCTGAGGACAGCTACCCGCCTTCTGGCTCTCGGTCTGCCCCTACGTACCATTGGGCTCTCACTCACCCCGATGCATTGTCCAGCCAGTGGGCTATCCTGGCACACCTTCCGGCCACCTCTAGGACAGCCTGTCCCCTTCCCTGGGACGACAGCGTACAGGGTAGCCCACAAGCCTTCCGGATCTCAGCCTGCCCCTACGTGCATTCTGGCTCTCGGCTGCTCTGACACCTTTCGACCACCTCTAGGACAGTCCGTCTCGATCACCCCTTCTCGGGACAACGGCGCTCAGAATGGCCTACCCACCATCCGGTTCTCAGGGCGACTGGCAACAGGGTGGCCTACCCACCCTCCGGCTTTCATGACAGCCTACCAACCTTCAAGTTCACAGGATGGTCTACCCACCCTCTGACTATCAGGGTGACAGCTCTCAGAACAACCCATGAGCCTCCCAGCTCCCAGTAAGACCTGCCAGACCCAGGGACACTAGACAGTGCAGGTGATAACCCAACAAACACCATAATACAGTTAGTTGCCAAAACACAGAGTCCTTTCTGGTACACAGTCCAAGTGTAGAGTCTTCAGAATACAGAGTCCATTCCCAGAAATGGAATCCACTCCAGTTTTTGAGGTGCATTGTCCAAAATGGAGTCCACTCTAAACTGCAGAGTCCACTCCCAAAGGCAGCAAATGCACACCCCACAGCACACAGGTGTTCAGTCTCCATGGAGTCCTGGCACATCCTTGGAGAGCCAGGGCCTCTCACAGGAACAGTACATTTTAAAGGTGCAGTTAACTCAGGGATTTTTGGTCCACTCCTGAAGGCAAGATCTTCCCCAAAACTCCAGGATACAGCAAGTGCTCACCTCCCAGCACACACAGGTGTTCAATCTTCAGAGGCCGAGTCCCAGGGCTAGGCCTCCCCACAGGAACAGCTCCTCTGGTAAAATGTATGTCCTCCACAAAGGCTCAGTCCAAACACCAATAAAAAGTGAAGACACATACAAAAAACAAAGGAAACTAGAGTCCAAGGGCTAAGCCCTATCACAAAATTAACATTATCCTTTTCTCAAAAATTAAAAAGAGAAAAAAAGTGTAACACACAGGCTGCAACCAGCCAGTGAAACAACAACCCCCTGATGAGAACTGAGTTACACCTGAAACACATTATGTGCATCAGGAGTTTAACAATCAGTCCTCACTAAAAAGAATACCAGTTAACAAACTGGCTCAATAATTTAGCCAGTTCAGGAATCAGGTTTCCCCCTCCAAAAAAAGGGAAGCAGAAAATAACAGTAACACACTCAATGTAGTAACAGTCAGCACAGAGTCAGTCCCTGAACTAAAGAGATTCTGAATCCCCTATTTATATCAGTCAGCCAGGGCTCCCTGATTTGCCCAGGTTAACAAACCCAATCAAGGATCTCATAGTCAATAAGAACCACCTGGTTCCAATCATTACAAGGGAGGACATGATCTGTCCCTCTCTTCTCTCATTAGTAAGTACTTCTGCTCTTTAATATCCAAGTAAGGCGCTAGGGAATTTGAGACATAATGGGCCAAAAGGGGAGGATACTGAGACTGAGCAGGAAAAGATAATCAAGACCAAGAATTGCCTATATATAGAGTCATAGAGTTATAGAGATGTACAGCATGGAAACAGACCCTTCGGTCCAACCCGTCCATGCCAACCAGATATCCCAACCCAATCTAGTCCCACCTGCCAGCACCTGGCCCATATCCCTCCAAACCCTTCCTATTCATATACCCATCCAAATGCCTTTTAGATATTGCAATTGTACCAGCCTCCACCACTTCATCTGGCAGCTCATTCCATACACGTACTACCCTCTGTGTGAAAAAGTTGCCCCTTTGGTGTCTTTTATATTTTTCCCCTCTCACCCTATGCCCTCTAGTTCTGGACTCCCTGACCCCAGGGAAAAGACTTTGTCTATTTATCCTATCCATGCCCCTCATAATTCTGTAAACCTCTATTAGGTCACCCCTCAGCCTCCGATGCTCCAGGGAAAACAGCCCCTGCCTGTTCAGCATCTCCCCATAGCTCAAATCCTGGCAACATCCTTGTAATTTTTTTCTGAACCTTTCAAGTTTCACAACAACTTTCTGATAGGAAGGAGACCAGAATTGTTTGCAATATTCCAACAGTGGCCTAACCAATGTCCTGTACAGCCGCAACATGGCATCCTAACTCCTCTACTCAATACTCTGACCAATAAAAAGTTTGCTCGTTGAATTAGTAGATTTGTTCTCAGACATTTCGTCACCATGTTAGGTAACATCATCAGTGAGCCTCTGATGAAGCGAGAGTGTTCTGTTCCAGTTGCTATTTATGTGTCTTAGTCTGTTGTGGTGGGTCACAGCATTTCTGGTTCATTTTCTGAGAGGTTGGTAACTGGGGTCCAAATTCATATGTTTGCTAATGGAGTTCCAGTTTGAATGCCAGGCCTCTAGGAATTCCCATGCATATTTTTGTTTAGCCTGTCCCAGGATGTATAGCTAGCTGGGAAACCAGAGGGAGAGAAAGAGCGCGAACAGGAGCTAACTGTGGAGAAGACTCAGGCATCAGAAGCAGTTAAAAAACAGAGTGACATCACAGGAAAAGCCGTAGATTTGTTAACCATGACTGACCCACCTCTCCCTTTAAGTGACCTTTGTAGAAATCTTGCAGAAATCGCTTAAACACTGGCTATTGCCTGTTATGGTCAATCTTTTAGTGTACTTTCCCAATCTACAATAGCCAACTTAGCCCTTAAATCCTTATAGTTTCCATTCTTCAGATTTAACACCCTAGTTCCAGAACTGTATCATATACAAACTTAATGTGAAAGTCTACCATTTGATATATTATATCACTATATATATTATCATGATTATTTCCAAAGTTGCTTTTACAACCAAATCATTAATTAGCCATTTCTCTATTGCTCAACAGTACATCCAAAATAGATCCATCACGAGTTGGCTCTCCAAAATGCTTTTCAGTAATATATCTGGTACAAACAAGAGGAAATCACTATCTGCAGCATCTGCAGTTACATGCTTAAGCCAGACTACCTGCAAATTTAAATCACCCATTATTACTGTAATATTAAAGTTATATATGCACCTCTAATGCACGTTATACATATAACACAGCATGCACCAGCATGGCTCAATGGTCATCACTATTTCCTCAGAGTGCCAAGGACCTGGGTTCAATTTTAACCTCAGGTTTGCATGTTCTCCTTGCATCTGTGTGGGTTTTCACCAGTCGGTCTGTTTTCCTCTCACAGCCCAAAGATATGCAGTTTAGATGAATTGGCCATGCTAAATTCCCCTTGATGTGCAGGCTGGATGGATTAGCCATGGGGAATGCTGAATGGCTCTGGGTGGATTAGCAATTGTGGATAGCTCTGGGTGGGATGCTCTTTGGACTGCTGGTGTGGCATCAATGTCCATCTTCCACTCTGTAGGCATTCTGATTTATAATGTGCCCAACATGAGCTCTACTGATTGGTGGTCTATAAACAATGCCCACCAATGTTTGCTTCTCCTAGCTGATTCTTAACTCCACCCAAAATTGATTCTCCATCCTTTGATTGAAGCTCCTTTCCCATTAATATACTGACATTATCCTTTGTTATGACTGCTGCTCCAGCTCCTTTTGCTCCTTTTTTGGCCCTTTTAAACATGGAATATCCTTGGAAATTCAATGACCAATTCTCTTCACTCTGTCGCTACATCAGTGAAATTGCATCATCCCCATTTACCTCAATTTGTGATTCTAAATCATCAACCTTTTTATGAGCACTATGTGCATTAAGACAGAGTGTTAAACTCAGTTTTTTTAACATCATTTTCCATTTTGATCCTGTTTAATGTTTCCCATTGCTTTGTTTATATTCTGTTTTTTTTTCTTTCGACTCTTCTACTTGCATTTAATAGTTTTGCTTCCCTTGAATATGAACTTCTTCATAGATTCCCATCCCTCTGGCAATATGATTTACTTGCTTCCACCCTCCTCTCACCTTTCCCCCTGCCCCAACATCCCCCTCCCAGCCGTAGCACCTACTGAGTCTCCCTGAAGCATGCTGCTAAGACACAGTTCCCTTATATAGGTCCCACTTGTCCCAGAATTGCCTCCAGTGCCTCAGAAATCTGAAGCTCGCCCTCTCATGCCAGTTTTCCAGCCATCTATTCGATCATTCAATTCTCCAATTGCTATGGTCACGAGCATATGGAATGATGACATCACTGAGATCATCATTTTTCAATTTCTTCCTTGGCTCCCTTAAGTCTGCTTTCAGTTCTTCATCCCCCTTCCTACACAAGCCATTGATACTGATATAGACCACAACTTCTAGGCAACTGTCCTGCAGCCAAGTTGTGATGTCCTTGACACTGGCTCCAGGGAGCAACTTCTCAGCAGCCACTCTGAGGTTCCTCTGAGTTTCTGTGCTCGCCAGTCGACATGATGATGCATTGGCTCTGGTTTTGGAAGTCGCTGCTGCATGCAGACCTCAGAAATCCATGCATAGAAAGAAATTTAGAGAGAATATAACTAGGGAGACCCAGTACCATCCTGGAATCATGTCTACAGCCGCAGACCCTCCAGTCTGTTCAATGGAAACCGATTGCAGCTGTTCTGGCTGGACAAGAAGCTTTAGTGTGGAGTTAAGTGCGACTATTCACTGAGATCCAAGTGTCTCTAAGCATGTTGCTGGGACTAAAGGGATTGATGTTTCTTTCTGATGCTTGTAATGAAAACCTTCCATTAGTTCTTGTCGATTGCAATATAGCCTGTATTAGTCTCTGGAGTAATAAACTTTTATGTTCTTTTGTCAAAAGTACTTCAGCAGCCTCTAGTGAATACATTCAAGGACTGACCACATAAACAAACAAAAAGATAAAACTTATGGTCTGTCAGGATTTCACTCTGGGATCTGACTTGTCCTCGAGAAACCATCAGCTGGATTCATAACAACACACTCAGAAAGTGATTCACATGGGGAATTAACTTCAGGTTAGAGCAAGGGAAATAAAACTGTGTTTTTTTTAAATTAAATGCTTCAAAGATATTATTGTAGGCTACATGCATTCACGTCTCAGTATTGCACACGCCCATTCCCTCTCTGATCCATCATCAGCTCTCGCCTCAACTATTGTAATGTTCTCCTTACTAATCTCCTGACTTGATTTTCTATAAACTCTCACCTGATGTGAGGTCTGCTGTTAGGTCCTTGCATCTTATCCTGCACTTACTTCCCATCCATTCAAGGGATGTGGGTATCACTGGCTAGGTGAGTATTTACTAGATTAGAGTGGTGCTGGAAAAGCACAGCAGGTCAGGCAGCATCTGAGGAGCAGGATAATTGACGTTTCGGGCAAAAGCCCTTCATCAGGAATAGAGGCAGGGTGCCTGCAGAGTGGAGAGATAAATGAGAGGGGGGTGGGGTTGGGGAGAATGTATCATAGAGTATAATAGGTGAATGGGGTTGGGGATGGAGGGGATAGGTCAGATGGGAGGGCAGAGCGGATAGGTGGGAAGGGAGATTGGCTGGTAGGACAGGTCATGGGGACAGTGCTGAGCTGGAAGGTTGGAACTGGGGTAAGGTGGGGGGAGAGGAAATGAGGAAACTGGTGAAGTCCACATTGATGCCCTGGGGTTGAAGTGTTCCGAGATGGAAGATGAGGCATTCTTCCTCCAGGCGTTGGGTGGTGAGGGAACGGCTGTGGAGGAGGCCCAGGACCTGCATGTCCTCGGCAGAGTGGGAGGGGAGTTGAAATGTTGGGCCACAGGGCGGTGGGGTTGATTGGTGCGGGTGTCCCAGAGATGTTCCCTAAAGCGCTCTGCGAGGAGACGTCCAGTCTCCCCAATGTAGAGGAGACCACATCGTGAGCAACAGATACAATAAATGACATTGGTGGATGTGCAGGTGAAACTTTGATGGATGTGGAAGGCTCCTTTGGGACCTTGGGTAGAGGTGAGGGAGGAGGTGTGGGCGCAGGTTTTGCAATTTTTGCGGTGGCAGGGGAGGGTGCCAGGAAGGGAGGATGGGTTGTAGGGGGGCGTGGACTTGACCAGGTAGTCACGGAGGGAATGGTCTTTGCAGAAGGCGGAAAGGGGTGGGGAGGGAAATATATCCCTGGTGGTGGGGTCTGTTTGGAGGTGGCAGAAATGTCGGCGGATGATTTGGTTTATGCAAAGGTTGGTAGGGTGGAAGGTGAGGACCGGGGGGGTTCTGTCCTTGTTACGGTTGGAGTGGTGGGTCTGAGAGCGGAGGTGCGGGATGTGGATGAGATGCGTTGGAGGGCATCTTTAACCACGTGGGGAGGGGAATTGCAGTCTCTAAAGAAGGAGGCCATCTGGTGTGTTCTGTGGTGGAACTGGTCCTCCTGGGATCAGATACGGTGGAGGCGGAGGAATTGGGAATACGGGATGGCATTTTTGCAGGAGGTAGGGTGGAAAGAGGTGTAATCCAGGTAACTGTGGGAGTCGGTGAGTTTGTAAAAAACGTCAGTGTCAAGTCGGTCGTCATTAATGGAGATGGAAAGGTCCAGGAAGGGGAGGGAGGTGTCAGAGTTGGTCCAGGTAACTTTAAGGTCGGGGTGGAATGTGTTGGTGAAGTTGATGAATTGCTCAATCTCCTTGCAGGAGCATGAGGTGGCGCCAATGCAGTCACCAATGTAGCGGAGGAAGAGGTGGGGAGTGGTGCCGGTGTAATTACGGAAGATGGCATCTGCAGTCTTTGTTTTTACTTAGGTGAGTATTTACTATCCATCCCTAATTGCTCTTGAGAAGGTGGTGATTGCAAGGTTTGTGAAGGTTTGTAGCTCAGGTTGAGGTTTAGGGTGTAGGTTTGCTCGCTGAGCTGTAGGTTTGATATCCAGATGTTTCATTACCTGGCTAGGTAACATCATCAGTGACGACCTCCAAGGTGGTGATGCGATGTATGCTTCAGAACTGCTGCAGTCCTTGGAGCATAGGAACGTTCACAATGTTGTTTTTTCACTCACTAGTGGGGCATGGACATAACTGGCTGGGCCTACATATATTGCCCATTGCTAGTTGTCCATGAGAAGGCGATGGTGAGCTGCCTTCTTGAACCACTGTAATCCATGTGCTGCAGATAGATGGGATCCAGGATTTTCACCCAGCTACATTGAAGGAATGACATTACATTTCACAGTCAGGATATTCTGAGACTTGGAGTAGAACTTGTAGGTAGTTGTGTTCCCATGTGCCTGCTGTTATTGTCCCTCGTGTTTAGAATGTGCTGTCAAATGAATCTTGGTGGGGTGCAGCAGTGCATCCAGTGGATTGTACACACTGCTGTCAATGTGTGTCATGGTGAAGGGAGTGACTGTTGAAGGTGATGGATGGAATGCCAAGCAAGTGGCTGCTTTGTCCTGGGTGTTGCTGGAGCTGCACTTGTTCGGGCAAATAGGGAGCAGTCCATCACACTCCTGACTTGTTCTTTGCAGGTGATGGATAGACGTTAGGGAGATAGGAGTTAAGTTGCTGCAGAATTTCTAGCCTCTAACCAACTCTTCAAGCCACAGTTTGTCTGATGTTGTGACTGTAATGGGAGGAATGCACTGGTAATCAAGTCCTACCAGTCCACAAGTCACAGCATCATTACAAACATTTTGATTCTATCAGGCTTCTATAGTGGACTCAAGTAACCCATTGACAAATCTTTAATCTGTAAGGAAATCAAGAGTTGTGGGGAAAAGGCTGGCATCTAATTCAGCATGGACAGTGAATACTCACCCAGCCCGTGATGCCCACATCCCTTGAATGGATGGAAAATAAATGCAGGATCTGATGCAAGGACGTAACAGCAGACGATTATAAGGTGAGAATTATTGGAAAAGTGATTGGATCAGCCATAATGTTATTGAATGGTGAAGCAGACTTACTGGATTCAATGATTAACTTCTGCTCGTATAGCTCATGATTATAGGATATTACATATTATAACATAAATGGCACTTTTAAAAACAAATGGTAAATCTGGTTCATGTTTAAACCATAATTCAACTGTCTCTCTATTTAATCTCAAAATAGATATATTCACACCACACAAAAGCTGGTGAAGATATGAAGTTTTAAAAAGGGTTTACAAAATTTCAGTTTTGATGGAATTCAAGCTTATTCCACATCTTTGGATGGTGATCACAGTCCAGCTTTTCAGATTTTATAAAGTAATCCGAATACTGAGCTGTGGAAACTTTATTAGAATCTCAAGTATTGACTTGGCTGTGAGAAACTGAAGGTATGGTTGCCAAAATTGTTGATGATACAAAGATAGTTTGGAAAGTAATTTGTGAAGAGAACATAAAGAGGAGACAAAAAGTAAACACTAAGCTGTGAGTGGCAAACGTTGCAGCAAATGGAGCATAATGTCGAAAAATGTGAAATTATTTGTTTTGGCAAGAATAATAAAAAAAGCATATTATCTAAATGGTGAAAGAATTCCAAAAGTGTGGAAGCAGGTCATGTGCCCCATCAGCCCTCCAAAGAGCATCCTACACAGACCCATCCCCCTGCATTTACCACAGCTAATCCATTTAACCTGCACACTTTTGAAGGAGACCCACACAGACATGCAGAGAACATGCAAACTCCACACAGATAGTTGCACAAGGCTGGCATTGAACTTGGATCCTTAGCACTGTGAGATAGCAGTGCTAACCACTGAGCCACAGTGCCAGGGCCCAAAGCTCTGAGATGCACTGAAATTTGTGTGTCCTGGGGCATGAATGCCAGAAGTTTGGTGTGCAGTTACAATAAGTAATCAGGAAAACTGGTCGAGTTCTATAAAACCATAAATAATAGTAATAGGAGTAGCCATTTGGCTCCTTGAGCCTTCTCCATCTTGCAATTGAATCATGGGAGATTTGACATTCTTCATATCCATTTTCATGCTTATCCTACCTTTCCCTGCTACCCTACTGATCAAAAGTCCATTAGATTAGATTACTTTACTTACTTACAGTGTAGAAACCACTAGATATTAGTCTAATATCTAATATTCCTCTAGTGATCAAGAATCTATTGATCTCAGCCTTAAACTTACACAAGGATTCTGCCCCCACAGCTCTCTTTGGCAACAAGCTCCAAAGTTTCACAACTCTGTGAGAGAAGTCTCAGGACAACTCCATACAACCCTGTCACGGTACGCACTGCATGATATAGATACTACCATTACACGTGGGGACACCTCCCACCTTGTACATGGCAGGTACTCATCTGACTCAGCCAACATTGTCTATCTTATACGTTGCAGGCAAGGATGCCCGGATGCATGGTAAATTGGGGAAACCAAGCAAAGGCTACGACAACAGATGAATGGGCACCGCATAACAATCAACAGACAGGAGGGTTCCCTCCCAATTGGGGAACACTTCAGCGGTCCAGGACATTTGACCTCGAACCTTCAGGTGACCATCCTCCAAGGTGGACTTCGGGACAGGCAGCAGCAAAACGTGGCCGAGCAGAGGCTGATAGCTAAGTTCGGTACCCATAGGGAGGGTCTCAACCAGGACCTTGGGTTCATGTCACATTACAGGTGACCACCATTGCACTATACACACACACAGATACTCCTACACACACACACACACACTCTCACACACACACAGGCACTCCTATATGCACATACACATGGGCACACATATACAGATGCACACACAGGCACCCACACACACCCTTACAGACACACACACTCCCACACTCACGCATGCATCCCCTCACAGCCTTAAGACACTCTGCACTCACTACACACACACATACACTTTCTCACACTCACAACCCCCAACCCAGACAAACACACACAGACACAGACAGACAAAGACCCACATGTACACATATTTTGTGGGGTGAATTTGTACTTGCAGAGTTACATTGCACTTTGCTCAAAAACTGCATGAATTCATGTAAAACTCCGTTATTTCACTTTTTAGATTAGAATCAATCTAAACATCATGGCATAGACAGAGAACACAAGGGACTAACACCGTCAACATATTGTCTAGCTATCACCATTATTAATAGCTAACCTGAGAATGCAACTTTTTTAAAAAAAAGGTTTTATGATTTACACATGAAAGAAGTGAAACTGTCACGGTATTCTAGCAGATGAAAGGCTTAGCAGACAATCAATTTTTCAATGTATAATTTCAGTAACATCACATTGTAAATCTTTGCTATAAATTCTGTGTGTTACGATCGAGCCCTCCACAATCACCTGATGAAGGAGCGACGCTCCGAAAGCTAGTGTGCTTCCAATTAAACCTATTGGACTATAACCTGGTGTTGTGTGATTTTTAACTCTGAGAGAAGAAATACCTCCTCATCTCAGCCTTAAATTACCACCTTTTACTCTGTGAGACTATGCCCCCTGGCCCTCGATTCTCCCACAAGGAGAAACATCCTCCCAGCATTTACCCAGTCAAGCTCCTCAAGAATCCAATATGGTTCAATGTGATCATCTCTCATTCTTCTCAATTCTGTTGCATAGAGTTCCAACCTGTTTAGCCTTTGTTCATAAAGCAAAACGTCCATACTGGGAATCATCCCAGTGAACCTTCTCTGAACTGCCTCCAATTAAACAATATTTTTTCTTAAACAAGTACTCCAGATGTGATCTCTGCAGCCACCTTTGAGTCAGAGATGTACAGCACGGAAACAGACCCTTTGGTCCAACTCATTCATGTTGACCAGATATCCCAACCCAATCTATTCCCACCTGCCAGCACCTGGCCCATATCCCACCAAACCCTTCCTATTCATTTAACCATCCAGATGCCTTTTAAATGTTGCAATTATACCAGCCTCCACCACTTCCTCTGGAAGCTTATTCCATACACGTACCACCCTCTGCGTGAAGAGGTTGCCCCTTAGGTCTCTTTTATATCTTTCCCCTCTCACCCTAAACATATGCCCTCTAGTTCTGGAATCCCTGACCCCAGGGGTAAGACTTTGCCTATTTATCCTATCCATGCCCCTCATAATTTTGTAAACCTCTATAAGGTGACCCCTCAGCCTCCAACGGCTCCAAGGAAAACAGCCCCAGCCTGTTCAGCCTCTCCCTATAGCTCCAATCCTCCAACCCTGGCAACAGTCTTGTAAATCTTTTCTGAACCCTTTCAACTTTCACAACATCTTTCCAGTAGGAAGGAAACCAGAATTGCATGCAATATTCCAACAGTGGCCTAACCAATATCCTGTACAGTCGCAACATGATCTCCCAACTCCCGTACTCAATACTCTGACCAATAAAGGAAAACATGCCAAACACCTTCTTCATTATCCTATCTACCTGCGACTCCATTTTCAAGGAGCTATGAACCTGCACTCCAAGGTCTCTTTGTTCAGCAACACTCCCCAGGACCTTACTATTAAGTGTATAAGTCCTGCTAAGATTTGCTTTCCCAAAATTCATCACCTCGCATTTATTTGAATTAAACTCCATCTGCCACTTCTCAGCCCATTGGCCCATCTGGTCAAGATCCTGTTGTAATCTGAGGTAACCCTCTTTGCTGTCCACTACATCTCTAATTTTCATGTCATCTGCAAACTTACTAACTATACCTCCTATGTTCACATCCAAATCATATTTATATAAATGACAAAAAGTAGTGGACCCAGCACTGATCCTTGTGGCACTCCACTGGTCACAGGCCACCAGTCTGAAAAACAACCCTCCACCAACACCCTCTGTCTTCTACCTTTGAGCCAGTTCTGTATCCAAATGGCTAACTCCCCCGGTATTCCATGAGATCTAACCTTGCTAACCATTCTCCCATGGGGAACCTTGTCGAATGCCTTACTGAAGTCCATATAAATCACATCTACTGCTCTGCCCTCATCGATCCTCTTTGTTACTTCTTCGAAAAATTCAATCAGGTTTGAGAGACATGATTTCCCACGCACAAAGCCATGTTGACTATCCCGAATCAGTCCTTGCCTTTCCAAATACATGTCCATCCTGTCCCTCAGGATTCCCTCCAACAACTTGCCCACCACTGATGTCAGGCTCACTGGTCTACAGTTTCCTGGACTGTCCTTACCACCCATCTTAAACAGTGGCACCACGTTTGCCAACCTCCAGTCTTCCGACACCTCACCTGTGACTATCGATGATACAAATATCTCAGCAAGAGGCCCAGCAATCACTTCTCTAGCTTCCCACAGAGTTCTAGGATGCAACATCTTTCCAATAGGTCCTGGGGATTTACCCACCTTTATGTGTTTCCAGACATCCAGCACTTCCTCCTCTGTAGTCTGGACATTTTTCAAATGTCACCATCTATTTCCCTACATTCTATCTCTTCCATGTCCTTTTCCACAGTAAATACTGATGCAAAATAGTTGTTTAGTATCTCCCCCATTTTCTGCAGCTCCACACAAAGGCCGCCTTGCTGATTTTTGAGAGATCCTATTCTCTCCCTAGTTACCCTTTTGTCCTTAATGTATTCATAAGAACCCTTTGGATTCTCCTTAACCCTATTTGCCAAAGCTATCTCATGTCCCCTTTGTGCCCTCCTAATTTCTCTCTTAAGTATACTCCTACTGCCTTTATACTCTTCTAAGGATTCATTTGATCTATCCTGTCTATACCTGACATATGCTTCCTTCTTTTTCTGAACCAAAACCTCAATTTCTTTCATCATCCAGCATTCCCTATACCTACCAGCCTTTCCTTTCACCCTGATAGGAATATACTTTCTCTGGACTCTCGTTATCTCATTTCTGAAGGATTCCGATTTTCCATCCATCCCTTTACCTACGAACGTCTGCACCAAATCAGCTTTTGAAAGTTCTTACCTAATACCATCAAAATTGGCCTTCCTCCAGTTTAGAACTTCAACTTTTACATCTGTTCCATCCTTTTCCATCACTATTTTAAAACTAATAGAATTGTATAGTTAAGGTAAGACTTCCCTACTGTTATACCCCAAACCCCTTGAAATAAGGGCCAACATTCCATTGGCCTTCCTGATTACCAGCTGCGTCTGTGTGCTAGCTTTCGGTGTTTTGTGCATTAGTATCCACAAGATCCTTTTTGTATTAAAGCTTCCTGTAGTGTTTCTCTGTTTAAACAATACTCTGTCCCTTTGTTTTCCCTTCCAAAATGAACAATTTCACATTTTCCCACATTATACTCCACTTGCCAACTTTTTGCCCACTTAACTATCAACCCCACTCAGTAAACAGTTTGTATCTCTTGCACAAACTGCCTTTCCACCTATGTTTGTGTTTTCTGCAAATTTGGCTGCAGTACATTCATTTCCTTCCTTATAGTTAATCACAAGGGAAATTGAAAACAAAAATAGGGAGATTATGCTTCACGTATTCAGGACATTGATAAGACTGCATCTGGAGCGCTGAGTACAGAACTGGTCTCCATATTTACGAAGGATGTTGATGTAATGGAAACAGTTCTGGGACGGTTTACTAGACTAATATCTGGCATGAACCTTATTAGGAATGGCTAGACAGACTATCCCGTTATCCTCTGGAGTTTAGCACAGTCAGAGGTGACTGAATTGAAACATCTGAGATCCTGAGAGGACTTAAATGGGTGGACATTGAAAGGGCATTTCTTCTTGTGGGACAATCTTCAACTGGGGTCATAGCTTAAAAATTAGTGGGTGTTTATTTAATTAGAGATGAGTCCTTGGAATTCTCTTCCTCAAAAGCTTATAGATGCAGAGGCTTTCAATATTTTAATGGCAGGAATAATTCTTGATTACCCAGAGGATGCATGTTATGTAGAAATTTGGAGTTGAGGTTAAAATTAGATCATCCATGATCTTCTTGAATGTGGTGCAGGCTGAAAGGGCTAAGTGGCCTATTCTTCTTCTTTATTCATGCATTCAAAAATGTAGGGGTTGTATATTGGTGAAAGGTTGGACAGGCTCGGCTTGTGTCTGCTGGGGTTTCGAAGAGCACAAGACAACTTGAATTGATCCTGAGGGGTTTTGACAGTTTAGACGTGGACTGAACGTTTGCTGTTGTAGAAGAATCTAGAATTAGGGGTTGCTGTTTCAAAATAAGGAGATGCCTTGTTAAAACAGATGAAGGGAATTTGTTTTCTCTCAAAGGTCATGAATCTTTAAAACTCTTCCTGAAAAGATTTGGAGACACCGGTGTTGGACTGGGGTGTACAGAGTTAAAAACCACACAACACCAGGTTATAGTCCAACAGGTTTAATTGGAAGCACACTAGCTTTTGGAGCGACGCTCTGAAAGCTAGTGTGCTTCCAATTAAACCTGTTGGACTATAACCTGGTGTTGTGTGATTTTTAACTTCCTGAAAAGAAGCAGTCTTTGAATATTTTTAAGGTGGAGGGAAGCAATTCTTGGCAAGTAATGGGTGGAACATTATCAGAAAAAGGTGCAAATGTGGATGAGTGGTTGCAAACAAATCGGTGATGATGTTACTATTGAATGGTGGAGCAGGCTCAAGGTGCCACGCAATCTACTCCTTCCTCATACATTTGTATATCAGGGCTTCAAAGATACCACATTCACTCAAATTCTGTCTTGAAGACAAGAAGAGGGGCCTTCATTTCCTCTCAAGGTCACCTCCTTTGTCTATGTTTGGACCAAGGCTATAACAAAGTCAGACATGGAATGGCCCTGGCAAAATCCAAACTGAGCATCAGTGAGCAGGTTGTTGTTGAGTAAGCACTGCTTGATAGCTCTGCAGTTGGACCTTTCTCTTGTCTTGCTGCTGATTGAGAGTAAATTGATTGGGTGGTAATTGGCCAGGTTGGATTTGCTCTGCATGGTGTGTATAGGACACACCTAGGAAATGTTTCATAGTATCAGTTGGCAACATTGTAATGGTTCTGGAACAGTGTGGCTAGTTGAACCACCAGCAAATCCCCTGGAGTACAAGCCTATAGTACGATTGTCGGACTGTTGTCAGAGCCTGCTACCTTTGCAGTATCCAGTGCATTCAGCCATCTCTTGATTTCATGTAGAGTAAGTTAAACTCACTGAAGGCTGGTGTTTGTGATACTAAGGATCTGAGGAAGAGACTGGGATGGATTGTTCACACATCAACATCTGGTTGATGCTAGATACACAAACGTCAGCCTTGACCTTTCTTCTCATGTGATAGTCTCCTCCCTAAGTAAGGATGGGGATATTTGTGAAGCCATCCTTTTCAGTGAGTCATCTAATTGTCCATCACCAACTCCTCACTGAATGTGGAACTGTTGAAGATTTTAGATTTGATCTGTTTGTTGTAATTGCTTATCCCTGTCCATCACTTGCTGTTTATGCAGTTTGACAAGTCCTGTATTGTAGCTTCACCAAATCAGTCCCAGATATTTAATAATGCCAAATGTTGCTCCTGACACATCCTCCTGCACTTTTTACTGATCCAAGGGTGATTCTGTGGCTTGGTAATAACGATGGAATGAGGGATTTTCAGGGCCATGTGGTTGCAGAATGTGTTTGAATGCATTTCTGCCATCAATAGCACTGCTTGAATACCGAGTTTTGAGGGGCTGACTTTGTTTGAAATATAGCTTATTTAGCATAGTGGTAGTGACACACAAAACAATGGAATATATCCTCAATGTGAAGATGGGGCTTGGTCTCCACAAGGTAAAACCAAGGATTGCAGATGCTGGAAACCAGAGTCTAGATTAGAGTGGTGCTGGAAAAGCACAGCAGGTCAGGAAGCATCGGAGGAGCAGGAAAATCGACGTTTCGGGTAAAAGCTGTTCATCAGGAATAGAGGCAGAGTGCCTGCAGGTTGGAGAGATGAATGGTCTCCACAAGGACTATGTGCTGCTCACCCTTAGCAATACTGCTATGACCAGGTGCACCTCTGGCAGGCAGATTGTTTAGAATAAGGTGGAGTACATATCTCCTTGTTGTTGGTTCCCTCACCATCTACCCAAGGCCTGTTCTTGCAGAGCTAGGTTTCAGTTACATTTGTGAGTGCTAGTGCCCTGCTGAGTCACCCAGTCAAAATACAGAAATTCAGTGCCCTTGCCACCCTCAGTACCACAGCAAGTGGTGTTCAATGCAAAGGAAAGGTCATTCATCAGTTGAATAAAGGTGGGGGGAGTAGGGTGGAGGACACAAATAGTAATAGTCAGCAGAAGGTTTCCTTGACCACATCTTAAACAATGCCATGAGACTTAATGAGTCAGGAATCATTACTGAGGCTTCCCAGGTCAACTCCATCTGATTGCATATCAATGTGTTACCCCCACTCTATTGTACTCTATGCTACTTTCTCCCCACCCCCACCCTCCTCTCATTTATCTCTCCACTCTGCAGGCACTCTGCCTCTATTCCTGATTAAGGGCTTTTGCCTGAAACAGCAAATTTCTTGCTCCTCAGATGCTGCCTGACCTGCTGTGCTTTTCAAGCACCACTCTAATCCAGAATCTGGTTTCCAGCATCTGCAGTCCTTGTTTTTACCTTGTTGATTTTAACCCTACTGTGGATCCTCTTGCAAATATGCCTGCCTTGAAGAAGTTTTCCTCCTCTCTCTACAAAAACTCAGGGAGTCTCTCTCCCACTGCAACTCCCAGGTCATTTCCTCTGCCCTGAAGCTCTTACTCTACGCCACCCTCCTCCCTGACCTATCACCGCCATCCCCACCCCCATTCACCTATTGTACTCTATGCTACTTTCTCCCCACCCCCACCCTGCTCTCATTTATCTCTCCACCCTTCAGGCTCTCTGCCTCTATTCCTGATGAAAGGCTTTTGCCCGAAACGTCGATTTTCCTGCACCTCGGATGCTGCCTGAACTGCTGTGCTTTTCCAGCACCACTCTAATCTAGAATCTGGTTTCCAGCATCTGCAGTCATTGTTTTTACCTAACACCTCTCATGGGTCTGCCTGTCTCTTGGGGCAGGGCATTCCCAGGGACTGTGGTGGTGTACCTGGGATATTGTGTGTAAGGTATGAGTCCTTGACTGTGACTACATCCAGCTGCTTCTTGACCAGTTTGTGGGACTACAATTAAATAGTTGGCTTGGTTACATCAGAGGGCAGTAAAGTGTCAATATCATTGCTGTGGGTCTGGAGTCACATCTAAGTTAGGCTGGCTAAGGCGAACAGAGTTTGTCTCTGAGTAGATGTTAATGAACCAGATGGATTTTTATAAAAAGGCTGTAACTTAGCAATTACTGTAACTGATGCACGTTATCATTACAGATTTATTTAGTTAACCAAGTTTAAATTTTCAGGCACATGATGCGATTTGAACTCCTGCCTCTGGATTGTCAGTCCTGGGGCCTCTGAATTATTCATCCAGTAACATAACCATAATGTTATAGTCATGTCAAATATTACACCAATCCAATATGGGATTTTGATCAACTTGGGCCTTTTTACATTGATGCTGCTCATAGAGGTGGTAACTGTGATAAGGGAGCTGTATGGACTGAAAACTGCTCTTCACAAGCTTGTGAGTTTAAAATCCTAGAATTAGAACTTAGAATAGTGCCTGGATTTTCATGGAGCCACCCTCTCCACTGCCTTGTGATCAATGGTTCAGATTAACACACCATTCACTGAGAACAAGGTAATGATTGACGGTTTATTTTTTCTGGCAGAACTGTTATCCAATTCTTCTCACATAAATCCAACCTGCAGCAAATTCACTTTCAGCTGCTACTTCTCATGGTCATCATCACCATTGGGAAGAAGATACCGAAACACATCAAACTATTTCACTCGAATACAGGATAATGTGGGGCATTATTCCATCAGCGAATAACTTTTTCGCTCTTTTGCTTGACAATCTAGCTATTGAGACATTTATCAGCTAGGATTAATCTCTAAACAGTCCAGGAAAGGTCCTTAGTTTAATTTACTTGCCAATTGTTTGAGATTTGCAGGACTGACATAGAAATAAAAGAAATAAAAAGCAGGAAAGCTGTTGTGAAAACCCTTCTGTTTAATACACAGCATAGAAATATATACATATCACAGATCTTCCTTTGATAAAATACAAACAAATATGAAAATTACAAAGAAAGAGAGGACTTTCAATTTCTCTTTAAGGTGGTTTCACTGTCTTAAATCCAAACTTTCACAGGGGTCTCTATTATTTTCATTAAGACCTCCAGACATTATTGCCCAATCTCGAGCAGGAAAGGCTTATGGTGAAGAGACAGCATTTTTATTGTTGCTTTTTTTACATTATGGAATATTACTTCAAACGTCATTGTTGGAATGTCTATTACTATTTGAAGGCTAATTGGTTTACATTTTCAATCCAACTCACTAGAAGTATTTATCTTACATTCCAGGTGACATTAAGTGCCTTCCATTTGAAAACTTTATGTCCAAATGCTTTGAAGTTGCTGTTCTAGATAAAACATAAATGATGTTCAATTTCTGGAATATCAATGGAAACTATTAGAGCCATTTCCTGTCCACTAACATGGTGGGATTTCTCATTAATTCAATGCTCCTTGCTACCTTTCTGTTCATCACAAATATTTCAGGCAGGGCTTTTACCAAGGGCTACTTTTGAGCCTTAAAGCTGTGTGACAGAAGCCTGTTTCAGTGATTCTCCATGTGCTAAGTTTTAGTTACACAATTCTAGGCAATTAAAGTGGTGACCAAGCACTTTCCCACTGGGACCCTTTTGACCATGTCATGGAGACTGAGTTAGCTGTCTCCTAATCGTTATGTCTTTGATTTCACTTACTGAACTGCAAGACAGGGAGAGACAGAGAGGAAACAGTATTGAACCCAGCTCTCAACATTCATTAGTCAGGTAAGTCATCAAAGGTGGGCCACATATATTGGGCGGCAAGTCTTATCATGTACCACATGGATTCCTAAACAGTTTTACAAATCCTACAGAATGCTATTTGAATACTGCTTTCAGTCATAAATAATACATTATTTTCTCCATATCATTTTTTTTATTTCCCCCATTAATCTCACTTTGGATCATGCCTTTCTCCCATTAAGGTAAGTTAACAGTACACAGTGACATATAATGTTAAAAACCTTCTTCAGCAATACAGCAGGAATCTCAGTATAAATTCAAATTGCAAGAATGCCATTTGCAATCACACAAGACAAAGTGACAAATTAGTCGTTTGAATCTGCAGTGTTCCATAATAACTTGTTTAAAAAGATACTGTTTGTTCCCGATTCTTTTAGCATCCAACGATGTTTTAGAAATTTAACACATTTAAGTACTGAGTTGTGGCACTATTAACGGCCTCATTGTTTATTGACAATTAATATAGCGACATCTCCCACTGCTCATCTGTTTTAGTGTGACTTAGTGTTACTGTTACATTACATGAACTCTGACCCTGTTAATGCCAGGAATTGCTAGTGTGGTGATTAGCACGGTGCTAATGGTCTATTCATGGAAATTATGGGACACTGCAGCTCATGAATAGACTGGACTCTGAGGTCCCACTACAACAAACCACAAATAGAGTACTGTAGGAAAAGATTAAATTTAATTAAATCTTTGGAAGGCAGTAGTCATAGATTTGAGTACAAGATACAACACAACAGTGTGAATTATCTAGGCTTCCTGTGTGTCAAGAATACAAACATTTTGAGTTAAGGCTATTTTTTTCTCTTCAGTTTCAAAGCAACGATTTACTCAAGCAATAATGCCAATAATTTTTTTTATAGGAAAAACAATCCAGAAGAGAAATTTTCACAGCGATACAAAACATGAAACAATACCATACAAGAAACGTCAACCATATAATTATAGATATCTTTAATAATTTTTCAATAACAAAACTTTTTTTTCTTTTTTTCTTTAAACTAATATTGCATAAACAGAAATAATGTAGAATCAAATCTGTCTCTAACACTGTCCTTTTAGCACACTCTCCTAACAGAGAAGGGGAAAAAAATCAACCTTGTAGCGCATATTTCAGTGCAAGCAATTGTAAATCCAGGCCACTGGCCTGAAGCCAATCACAATGTTATCAGCGTACAGACAGTTGCCCTGTGTAGCATGTTACCAAATCATATCATTTACTCTTGTTATAAATGTCACAGCACCCTCAGTGTCCAACGAGGCTAAATGCTAATTTTTCTCAAAATAGGAAGAAGGTGGGAAAAATCAATATACTGTATACTCAAAGTATAAAATCTGGACTAATATACAAAAACATAGGTTTTTAAAGCCCTTTGGAAACATATTTTATGAAGCTAAGTCATTATACAAATAGAATGATACAAATTTATAACTCTTTACAGAAAACGATAAATACTTGTAAAATGATCTTACTTGGTCTCAACACCAGCATTTGTTTATTTAAAACTTTAATTTAAAAATTAAAAAGCCAACTGTACATAATTCATTTTTTTTACATAGCATCCCGTTTGATTGCTTCATCAGTTGCTCCTGAGAAAAGCTTGGCTCAGTCACAGACCAGCATTATCCAGAGCTCTTCTTGTCTTTCCTAAGACAAACAATTATACAAAAAAAACTCAAAGAATTCCACAGTTTCAGACATTCTTCCACAGCCACTTTAAACCCCTCGACTGCTTCTTTCTCACGCCTCAGAGTATGAGTTCTGTGAGTTCAGTTTGTCCTTTTTCAGTTTCACTCCATCCACCAGTTCGAAATTGTAGCTCTCGAGAGCAGATAGATTCCTTTCAGCCAGTGCACTGTGCCAACAGGCACAGTATAGGACAACCCCGCAGATAGCCCCCAGAATGACACCCAATGCACTCATTGCTATGATCGTAATAAGGATAGGGTCAAGAGTCTTCAGTACATTTCCAGAATTCTCAAAAAAGGTTTTGTCAGTGGGATCTTCAGGGTTCACAGCTGAAATTAAAAACAACATGAATAAACATGGGGAAAAACTAGTCTTTTGTGTTATTCATAGAACTGTAGGCCATTCAGCCCATAGGTCCAGTACCACCATTCAATATGATATTATTGATCCTCTATCTCTGCACAGTCTGCTTCAAGGACTATCATACTGAGCTTCTAATTTAATCCTAAAATCCTGCATCTTTGTACCTAAGATGGCATCATAAGTGGTGACTTTGTAAACTATTCACTGCACTCATATGAGTAAATTTGACAGTAAACCTAATTCTACTTCTACTCCTGCTGTTTCTTCATATTCCTTGAGAAATCTACCCATTACTTTCTTGAATATATTCAGTGACTTGGCCTCCACAGCCTTATGTAGGTAGAGAATTCTACAGGGTCATCTTATTTCAGTCCGAAATGGTCTACCCTAAAAGCTGATACTGTGACCCTTTGTTCTAGACACAGCACCCTAGCTAAGGGAAATATCATCCCTGCATTCGCCCCTGTCAGAATTGCCGGTGAATCAATGTGGTCTCTCTCAATCTTTTGAACTCGAGTGAATAGAGGGCACATTAACTATATCTCTTCTCATACAACAAAGCTGTCACTCTGGTAATGCAAGTGGTGAACCTTTGCTGAACTCCCTATATGACAAATATATCTTTTCTTGAATAAGGAGGCCAAAACTGCACACAAAAAGATCAAACTATATGACAGATACAAAACAGGAGAATGGTATAGGATGGGAATGGTAATGGGAGGGAGGGTTTGTATGGGGGTGGTGAATGAGATGATAGATGGGCTAAATATACAAATTTCACTCTAATGTTTTGTGGGTCTCAGCTAGTGATAGTAAATTACATGGTTATATTTTTAGAGCATGGCAAAATACAACATTTCTGCAGGAAAGTGCTTCCCTATTTGTTATGTTTTTTTTGTGGTGATAAAGAGAAAGGATGACACTGTTATAACATGGACCACAACTCCTGTCAAGTACTTCGTGTCAAGGTCAATCTGGGCCATCTATGGCACAGGTTCAATGTAACATTCCTTCTGCTCCAGAAATGTGCTTTAAATACCAGTCACAAATGAGACACCCAATATTGTGTCATTGAAGTTGTTTTCATTTCCCACACCAACCTCATGTTTTGAGTGAGATACATATTAAAGCTGATTATTCAGAGAAAGTCCACACCCACTAAGTTGGGGCATTCCACAGCCAGCACAGACTGAATTCCAGAAACCAATCACAATCAATGTTTAATAGATCATTCTGGGCTGGATTTGAAACTGATTTTGCTCAGTCACTGAACATAGTCACACTGTAAGCTTAGGAACCGGACAAGGCTATTAAACCCTAACTGAGTCCATTTCAACTCTTCAATAACCATGGAAACTCTATCTTTTCCAATCATCTTCAACAATGTTTAAAGGGAAAGAAACTTCAAATACAAACTCAAGGAAATCTGCTCATCTTTGTTTATAATGTTCATTACACATAGCGATCAAATCAAATCCTCCCATAGATCCCAGAAGTGTCAGAATGATATCCAACCGTGGCATCCAAATACTGTCCAAAGAATGGTTTGTTTTGTTTTAAAACATTTTATTTCCAATCTTAACTTCAAACATTGTTCATATCATTTTTCTCAAAATTTCAACATTTTAAGAGTAACTAGTGAGCTGCCTTTAAACAAATCTGGATTTAAATGGAATTGTGCTACAGATTTCTTACTGTTGAATCAATTGGCAGAACAGGCTTGAGGGACTGAAGGATCTGCTCCTATTCCTATGATCCTTTATGGGATCATTAATTGAGGACAGCACTTGTACACACTTAACATGAAGCATAAAGATTTTCCTTTCACTTTCCCAGCACAATTGATTCTTTATGGCCAGTTGTGATATTTCCCTATCCAATTGGCTAACGTGCCTAAAGGTCTAAGATATGTTGTTGGATGTTTTTCAGGATTAATTTCCTATAACTAATGTTGAGGTTGACAAGCTAAAGAAAATGTAACTGGCCATGTGTTCAGGAACATTTAAAACCCCTTTTTTAAGCACCAGCGCAGATCTTCATCTTGCAATGCCTGTGGCTTTGGGTAATAAACACGTTAAAGTTCCGTTTCATTTGCTACACTCACTGATAAAGGGACTTACCAGTGGGAAAGATTGCTGCAGAACCATCCGAACCTGGAACGACATCCCTGGGAGCTATAGAAAGTTAAAAAATACCATCAGCATCAGCAATGTTTTCTGCAAGTTTTACGCTTTAGATTTCTTCTCTGCAGAGCCACCTTGTTAATATCTCTAATTAAATCCCATCTTAAATTAGATCTTACCCATTAGTGCAGATTGCTGATTTAGCAGCTAATTCTGAGCCAGTGGAGGGTACATACGTAGATTTTTTTTTAATGCAGTCTAAATAGAGTCTATCTTCTCATGGAGTCGACTCCATCAGTTTAATCTCCTGCATAAATATTCCCAGATCTACAAAGGTTAGCATTCAAAACTTCTCAACACTCATCTAGCCTCATAGTTAAATTATTCAAGTCAGGTTTACTGTTCCCCAGACTTGCATTCTTGCACCTAATAGCTGAGAATTGCAAAGTTCCAAACTACACTCAATCTCTTTAATCCTTTCTGATCTCAGCCAAATATCATGGAGAAGTTAATCAACAACATTATGTTTTTGTTGGGAGTCTGTTGTACCTGAACAGAGCACACAAAGCTTCCAGGGTCCAGTGGAATATTTTTTTCCCTATTAAGCCAAGTTTTGGTTTTACCAATGTTTCAGATAGCAAATGTCATTCTTGAACTATGGTGGGCGCATTAGATGGTTACAATGTAGAATTCTCCTTCTCAACCTCCCCTCTTCGCCCGAGCATGGTGATCCTCTGGTTAAACTGCCACCAGTCATTGCTGCCTAATGAAAGAGCAGCCCTAAGTTCCTGGAGGACTGGCGACTTTATTTTTTTACATGACAGGCTTTAGACTAATCAGGACTAAAAAGACAAAAGTGGAATTACTCTTCCTGCTACCTATGAACCACACTGAAGACGATTGTTGACAAATAAGACAGTGTGCAAGGTTACACTTTAGAAAGGCTGGAGAGTCTGAGAATGTGCTCTGACTTGGACCCTCTCGTGCAGTAGGCAGCTTCTTGGAAAATCCCGGAGTCACTGCGCACCAACTTATTTTTTTTACTGTAATTAGTGAGTGGAAAATTGAAATCTAGGCACCCATGATTGGTCAAAGTTGCCCAATAAGTACAAGGCTCAGTCAGTAGTGCATGGCCTGGCAGGGTTTTTACCTTCAGTCTCTGTACCAATCAGAAAGGCACATGTTGCACAAAACTTACCCATGCAATCGATCGCATTCCGGCTGCTCGCTATCTCCACATCATGCACTGCCACACCTCCCTGGATTCCTCTTCCAACCATTACTTCCAGGCCCACCTTTGAAAAAAAAACAAGCTTCTAGCCACCTGAGCAAAGCATCTATCATAGCCATCTCATCATAAATCGATTATTCTTTCAAAAATCAGAAGGTCAGAGTCAAACTAGTGTACATAATAATGGAAAACTCCAGTGAAATTTCATCCTGATTCCTGAAGGTGATCAGGTCAATAACATCTGGACAGCAATTTCATATTCCATGCTACATTATTCAAATCTTACTGGCGGTTTTCGAACAACCTGACACCTGGAACCATTTTGTTGGAAATCTCCTATTTCTCTACATATTTTTGTCCATGTTTCATTTTGTAGTTAGGCAAAAATGAGGACTGCAGATGCTGGAGATCAGAGTCTAGATTAGAGTGGTGCTGGAAAAGCACAGCAGGTCAGGCAGCATCCGAGGAGCAGGAAAATCGACGTTTTGGGCAAAAGCCCTTCATTCCTGATGAAAAGTTGATTTTCCTGCTCCTCGGATGCTGCCTGACCTGCTGTGCTTCATTTTTTAGTTCACTTGTTTTTTCAGTTAGGAAAGTTATCAACATCATACTGACTTTGGAATTTGTCCCACCTCTCCAGTGCTCTGATCAAACAACCACCTTCACTAATTCCCACTTGAAAATCACATTTTGATAAAATGAGCTCTGATATCTATGCTTCAATATTTGATGTGGACCATCCTTTCTCACAATCCTCCTTTTACTGTTATGGACCAGACCAGACCCCTTCAAAATGTTTGAAGAAGGTAGCCCCAACCCTAACATTTTCTTATTTTTAAGGCAAATATTAAGTGCCATGTTCCAGTTGCAATGCAATGGTCAAAATACTGGATATTAAGCAAAATACAATTCAGTTAAACATTGTCGTTAAAATACAACTAAAGAAAGAAGAATTCAGAATAACTTTACTGGAAAACTCAACAGAATGATAGAAGCAGTAACTAATACTAGTTAAGTGCTCCAATATAGTAACATCCCATCGGCAAAAAGGCAAAATCAGAAAAACAGATGAGAACCCTTTTGACTACAATGGAGAGGGGGAAAATTAGCTTTCACTTCTTCAAGCTTACAACAGCAAATGCTTTAAGTTAAATGTAAAAACTAAAATAAAACTAGAAATCCTGGCCTGTGAGAGCTGGCAACACCCATCCAGGCTGCTTTTATTGTTGCAACTTTTAAAAAAAAAGACACACAAACTATTTATTCCAGTGATTCTGGTCGACTGCCCACAATCTCTGTCTTACAACCTTTCTTCAAGAAAAACAAACAAGATAACCTCTTAAAGCCATAGCATCATCAAAACACCAATGACAACATCTCTAATTTTCTCCTTGTGACTTAAGAGATTTGAACTCTGGGTAGACACATGACTGAACTGGGTGCTGCTTTGGCGTGTTGAAAACAGTTAACTTCCATAAACAGTTTCAGTAACTGTGTCATATTGTAACAAACTCTTGGAGTTACCTGAGAGTTGTCTAGTGATCGAGGAAGGAGCACCCGACCTTCTTGCCAATGGTTGCCCTGCGATCCTCTGATGGTCCAAAGAACCTCAGGCTTTATATCAATGGATGGTTTTCTCTGAATCACATTTAAACTGCTGCTATGTGTGCCATGGATTTGGTACCAAAAGACCAGACAACGTCCCGAATGGATGGGCAACAGTTGAGGGCTCCAGAGTCGGGCAACTTGTCCTTCTTTTTGCCCAATTATTTCAGTATAAATAAAATGGTCTTTCCCTGCAAGGACAAGAAAATGTTAAATCCTTCAAACATGTTTCAGTTGTCATGCACAAATACAGAACAGGAGAAAGTCAATTCCATTACTTCCAGTTGTGGGCATAATTTCTCCCACTAGCTACCATTCAACGTCTTGATCAGATGTTCTATCTGCTCCCTGATCTTTAAATCTCCATGACTCTGAACAACTATTGACTTCCAATTGTTCACTGCTCAAAGCTTGTCACAGAGAACATTTCCTCCTTCTCCAGCTCAGCTGTACAGATCAAATGTGAAGCATTTGATCATCTCAATCTGTAACTATTTCTAGAACTATCGTTGCTACTCCTGAAGAGATAACTTGCATGGTGTTGGCTTGTATCCTAGTTAAACCTCACCTAAGCTCTACAAACCTTCCAGGGACACTGCTAGTTGGTAGTGAGCAATTTCACAACTATCGATGGTGTACTGATGAAAATCCAGACAATGCAAGAAGCCAGATTTGACAGAACACCAATATTTGGTAAAATTTAGAGGTAAATATTTGGAGGAGATGACAGAGATAGGGAGTGGGATTGGTAAATAAGGATACGAATTTTGCAATTGAGTTATGCTGGATTGGGAGCCAGTGGATTGGGAATCTGCATCACAATCATCTCAATCTGTAACTATTTCTAGAACTATCACTGCTAATCCTGTTGAGATAACTTGCATGGTGTTGGTCTGTATCCTAGTTAAACTTCATCCAGGCTCTACAAGCCTTCCAGGGACACTGCTAGTTGGTAGTGAGCAATTTCACAACTATCGATGGTGTACTGATGAAAATCCAGACAATGCAAGAAGCCAGATTTGACAGAACACCAATATTTGGTAAAATTTGGAGGTAAATATTTGGAGGAGATGACAGAGATAGGGAGTGGGATTGGTAAATAAGGATGCGAATTTTGCAATTGAGTTATGCTGGATTGGGAGCCAGTGGATTGGGAATCTGCATCACAATCATCTCAATCTGTAACTATTTCTAGAACTATCACTGCTAATCCTGTTGAGATAACTTGCATGGTGTTGGTCTGTATCCTAGTTAAACTTCATCCAGGCTCTACAAGCCTTCCAGGGACACTGCTGGTTGGTAATGAGCAATTTCACTCATGAACCAGGGACATTGTGTGTTCCAATCACTTTCCCAAGTAAGACAGCTAACGCAGCATGGAGTGTAGATTAAACCTGACAGCTTCATCTGTATGAACTAGCCAGTCATTTACCCAGTTGAAACACTGAAATAGCTATTTCGCAGTCCAATGCTGAATGTTTTTCAAAATTAAAAGAATCTTCACCTTGCAGCAAACAGCCAGTTGGAAATCAGCAGTCATCCCAATTTGGATCTTTTGAATGTGAATGTTCCCATTTTAAAATAAAGCATATTGTGTCTCAGGTAAGTATCAGTTCTGATTGATCAAGAGTCACATAAGTATCTAATCACAAACAAAAGCAAAGTACTGTGGCTGCTGGAAATCCAATGGAAAACAAGGAAGTGTTGGAGAAAGTCAGAAGGTCCGATAACCTCTGTAGGGAGCAAAACAGAGCTAATGGCTCGAATCCAGCTTAACTCTTCTTCAGGTTCTGAAGAAGATGCTTCACACTTGCTTCCATGACTGCTGTGTTTTTCCAGTGCTTTCAGTTTTAGTTAAGGTATCTCATAGAGTCTCCAAACATCAGTTCACACTCTATCATCTCCTTTGTCTAAGCAACGGGCAGCAATATGCATTCAAATAGCATCTTGAATAAGACATTTCACAAAAATGTTACCAAATAAAATTTGATACAGAGTCACTTATGATGATATTGGAACCAAATGCCTGGTCGACAAGGTGAAATTTAAGGAGTTTCTTAAATGAGAGAGGTGAAGTGGAGACATGAAGTGAGTTACTGTGGGATTCAAAGAGTCTAGAGTGCTGAAGGTGTGCCAATGAAAGTCCAGACAAAGCAAGAGGCCAGATTTGAAAGAAAACCAATATTTGGTAAAGTTATAGGGTTGGAGAAGATGATAGAGATAGGGACAGGAATTGGTAAATAAGGATGCTAATTTTGCAGTTGAGTTTATGCTGGATTGGGAGCCAATGTAGCTGAACTGCATCACATGGACTGCGGCTTTTCAGGAAGGTAGCTCACCATTATCTTCAGGAGGTCAAGAATGGGACAACAAATACTGACTTTGCTCGCAAAGTTCACATCCCCCAGTGAACAAAAAGCACTGAATGGAACTGACTGCAAGTGAGGACATGCACAGGAGAACTTTGGAAGAATTCAAGTTTATTCAGGATGGAAAGTGAGAAGCCAGCCAGGGGAGCATTAGAATGATCACATCAGTGGTGTCAAGGACATGGATAAGAGTTTCAGCAGCAGATGAACTGAGACAGTGCTGAAGATTATCTGAAGGCAGTTTTCCAGTAGTGAAATAAATTGATGTTGAATGGAACATGAAGCTCAGAGCATCACCTCACAAGTCTTACCCATTGTATAATTCCCTGCTGGTCCTGTATTAGAGGATTCTCCTTTCCCTGTATGTACTTTCCATAGAAAGTCTGCAGATTTATCAAGGTGCCAATCACAGAAACTCTTCAGGGCTATACTCCCAAACTTGCAGTTGAATCCAGGCACCTCGTCAAAGGGAGAGAAGACAGCTGCAACACAAACAGACCATGCAGTTGAAGACAGTGAGTACACACCAATGTATATAGTCAAGCAGTGAGGAGGTCCCCAGTTAGTTGATTTTTCATTCATGTTCAATATTACACAGTCATCTTTGAATCCCAGCAGTCATCGACCTGATTTTATAAATATAATTCAGTCAAGACGTGCAAGATTTCTGCCTACTCGCACAGAGGAGGCTGCATGACTTTAATGTCAAGTGTAACTATGGCAACCACAAATACTTTGCAACACCAATTCAGTGTTATAGATTTTCAGTGCCACTATGTTGTTTTTCTCATAGAAGTTTTAACTTGCCTTGTCCTTCTTATCAGAGAATGATAATGGTGCAGCAAGAAGCCTTTTGCCTATCATGCCTGCACTAGTTCTATTCCCCAGTGCCAATCTTGTGGGTGTTTGTCCCCCCATGTCTTTGTATACTATTATTATCACAAAAACCATCCAATGCCCTCTTGAATGCCTCAATTGCTCCACCACATTTCCAGACACAAGCCACCATCTCTCTGAGATGTCAGTGAGTTATTTCCAATTGTTCCCTCTGTGACTCGGACAGAAGAGACAGTGCAGATTAATCCCAGTCTTGAACAGATGGAGGCTCATGGTAAATGGCACAATTTTAGTCAAATGCTGCATTACGTTGCAACCTAAAAATCAACATTCAATTCAGGATAATGTGGCTGCCATTTTAAAAACATCCTGCATGTGTTGTGCACTCAATGATTAAACAAAAATGTGGGGGCAGGAAGAACAACAAGAGACAATAAAATAGGAAAATAGCCGGGGAGGGCAAGAGACTGGAATGGCTTGTCAACAAATTGTTGGTGATGGGAGAATAGTTTAACAAACAGTTAACAAAAGATACGGTATCCTGGCCATTGTTAATAGAGAAGATAGTTAAATCTTAATTTCCAATATGGCTTGCATTGGGTTCAGAAGCAAAGTTAAAATTCAGAAAACCTGAAACAGAAACTGAGCCCAACTCCTTCTAATTTTTTTGGAGGTGAGGTGATAGGAGGGAACCAAACAGCTCACAATAGGAGGACTGGCCATTTAAATAATATAATGTAAGTATGCACTTTTCTTTCAACCACCATTCTAACTCCATGTTTACACAACTTCATGATGTTTACACAATTTTAAATGTCTCATGAAACCTGGCAGATGAAAGGAGGTGGTGGGGTTGCATTTGTGAGGAAAGTGGAATGGGAGAAGGAATGTTTCCTTCAGACCCAGGGTCTAGCTGCTTCTCTTGACCCAGGACCCTGTGGTCATCCCTGAATCACCTCCCCCTCACCTCTCATGGCAACAACTTCCCTGCAAATGGGGTGTCCCTTTACTACGACCTCTGCCGTGACCTGCCCTGTCCAACGGGAACATGGTCTCCCGCAACCCCAATGACCATCCTCCAACCATCTCTGCCACCAGTGCCCCACGCCCATACTCCCACCCGACCAGCAACTAATCTTCCGGTTTCCAGGACAAAATAGTCACAGATGTAGAATCTCTCAACTGATCAGCATGCAGGCAGGAAACTGACAGTGAAAAATAGCGCAATGTTTAAAAACGAAACCACACTTCTCAGTTTTCCAACTGCAAAACAGTCACCCTGCATCACCCCGGTGCCTGACTCTCACCCCTGCTTCCTCCCCGCTTTCCAACCATATTCCAGGCCACAAAAGTCAAGAAGCAATACGATAAAACTCCAGTTCCATAAGATCATAAGACCATAAGACATAGGAGTGGGAGTAAGACTATTCAGCCCATTGAGTCCATGCCACCATTTAATCATGGCTGATGGGCATTTCAATTCCATTTACCCGCACTCTCCCTGTAGCCCTTAATTCCTTGTGAGATCTAGAATTTATCAATCCCTGCCATGAAGACATTTAACATCCCGGCCTCCACTGCGCTCTATGGCAATGAATTCCACAGGCCTACCACTCTCTGGCTGAGGAAATGTCTCATTTCTGCTATAAATTGACCTCCTCTAATTCTAAGGCTGTGCCCCTGGGTCCTAGTCTCCCCGCCTAACAGAAACAACTTCCCAGCATCCACCCTTTCTAAGCCATGCATTATCTTGTAAATTTCTATTTGTTCACCCCTCAACCTTCTAAACTCTATTGAATACAATCCCAGCATCCTCAGCCGTTTATCGTATGTTAGGCCTAACAGGGATCTGTGTGAATCTCTGCTGGACACGGTCCAGTGTCAGTATGTCCTTCCTGAGGTGTGGGGCCCATAATTGGATGCGGTATTCTAAATGGGGCCTAACTGGAGCTTTATAAAGTCTCAGAAGCCAGATAGAAAACTGCATCCCAATCTGGGCACTAGACTTCAGTAAGGACGTGAAAGGTTTTGAAGAGAACGTAGAAGAGATTGATTAGAATGATTCCAGGGACAAGGGATTACAGTTACATAGATCGAAGAGAGAAGTTGAAGTCATTCTCCTTCAGGCAAAAAGTTGCCAAGAGAGGACACTTGGTAAGATTCACTAAAATTGTGAAAAATTTAGATTGAGTAAATAAAACGAAACTGATTGCAGTGACAGAGAAGTTGATAACCAGAGGGCAGGGATGTAAGGTGATTAGCCAAGGAACTTGAGGCAATATGAGAAAAAGCTTGTCTAAGCAACAAGTGGTTAGGATTTAGGATATGTTGCCTGTTGGATGTTGGACATAAATTCAAATGCCAGCCTAAAAAGGAAATGATAAATATTGGAAGGAGAAATAAAAAATGAAGGGCTCTGAAGGCAATGGGACTAACTGGTTTGCTCTTCGACAGAGCTAGCACAAACTTAATTGGCCAAATGGCTTCCTTTTGTGCTACACTATTCTATGAATCCATATTGCATAATCAACAAAATCCTTCTGCCATGATTTTAAAAAACCTGTAATGAGGCCAGGGAATAACTATTTTTCTTCAACTGTTTATCAAATTGCCTCTTAAGAGGTGATGACTGACTAGTTTCCAATTTCACTGACATTAATACATTCCAGATTCTAATAACCAGTTGTGTGAAACAAGAAAAAAATATACAAACCTCTCTCTTAAAGCTTTTAGTGGTAATTCTGATTTATGTCCCTGCATTGCTGATTTACTGATCAGTGGGAAAAATGCTTTCACTTTTTATGTTCAGACCCTGTCAAAACTTTGATTAGATCTCCCTTGACCTTCTCTCCTTCAGTGATTGCAGCACCTCGCAGTCTCTCAGGGCTGTCAATAGTACAGTGAAAGGATGGCTTGACAGTTTCCTGTAGCATAGACTCATAAATCTAAACCAATTTGCTAAGGGACCACCGAGAAAATGGTCCCTGTAAAGACTGTGACGAGAATTCCTTTGGCCAGCCTGGGTAGCAATGTCATACACTATTCAGCGTTACTTGCAAATTTACAGCTACGTCCTTTGTGATTTAGAAATAAGATTACTGAGGGGAAGAATTATTTTTCAATTCGTTCATGGGATGAGGGCATCACTGGCTAGGCCAGCATTTATTCCCATCCCTAATTGTCCAGAGGGCAGCTAAGAATCAACTACATTGCTGAGAGTCTGGAGTCACATGTAGATCAAACCAGGTAAGGGTAGCAGTTTCCTTCTGTAAAGGACATTAGTGAATCAGATGGCTTTTTCCTGATCATGGATTCATGGTCATCATTAGACTATTAATTCCAGATGCTTTAAAAATGAATTCAAGTTTCACCATCTGACTGGGAACCCAGGTCCCCAGAACATTACCTGGGTCTCTGGATTAATAGTCCAGTGATAATAACACTAGGCTATTGGCTCTCCCCAGGGTAGCAATGAAAATATCAAGACTTGCTGAACTGACTCTATCAATTTGTGGCCTCCTGTTGCGCCACAAATCTTACTAAGGCATTCTCATAGTTGTTTGCCAATTAGGCCCAATGAGTAGATATGGACTGGGAGGACTGGACTAATTTGAGGCTTGTATTTAATTGAAATAGAACTGGCAGCTCGCCTGCTCGACATGGGCATCTTGATGTGGCTCATTGGATTTGTGTCAGTGCAACACAATGTGACCTTGAATAGCAAAGGAGGTAGGGGCTGGGTGGGAGAATGCAGTGAAGGAGGGCTGGGGTGGAAGGTGAATGTTGATCACAGTCGTCATGATGTTGGGGAGAGCAGCGCTCAGTGATGATTGGAGCTGGAATAGTCACAATCCAGTTTTTTAACAGTATGATCCCATTCACCATTATCCCTGAAAAACAGATATTTATAACTTAACATCATGGCCCACTACATATTAGCTATCAAAGCAAATGATCTTCCCAGTAAACTGCAAATAAACTTAAAAGCAGTTGGCAGTGGGTGGTTCAGTGGTTTGCACTACTGCCTCACAGCACCAGGGAGCTGGTTTCAATTCCAGGCATTGGCATCTGTCTGTGTAGAGTTTGCATATTCTCATATCTCCGTGGGTTTCCTCAGGTTTCCTCCCACAGTCTAAAGATGTGTAAGTTAGGTGGATGGGCCATGCTGAATTGTCTGTAGTGTCCAGGGACATACAGGCTAGAGCGATTGGCCATGCTAAATATGGGAATAGCTTTGGTTGTCTGGGTGGGATGCTGTTTGGACAGCTGGTCTGGACTCAAAGGGCCAAACGGTCTCTTTCTGCACAGTAGGGACTCAATGAGTCACTGAGCTCGTGCAGGAGATAGGACAATGCCACAGCATTTAGAGTGGGTGATATTTTGGCAAGGACATCAACAATAAGTTTACCACATTAATATTAAGACCTATACCCAGTCACACAGTATCTTGACTGGCAACTGTATCATCATTCCTTCACTGTCACTGGAATTCTCTCTCACAGTACCCTGGGTCTACCTATAGCATACTGCAAGTGGGTCAAGAGGGCAGCTCAGCCCACCTTCTCAAGGACTACGGCAGGAAACCAGAGGAAACCCATACAGATATGGGGAGAACATGCAAAGCCTACACAGACAGTTGCCCAAGTTTGGAATGGGTAATAGATGTTGACCAGCCAACAACACCCATGTCCGTTAAATGAATGAAGAAAGAAAGAACTCTCTCAATTCCTGCTGTGTGGAAGGAGTAATTTGTAACCAGCTGCCTGTCTTTCCTTAAACTGCTTACCAGTCAGACTGTCTCCATAATCTCAAGATGATTAATTTATTTCACTCAATGAAATATTACTCCTCTAGAAAGCTGCTGGTAAAAATTACCAGAAATTTCTGGAAACATATGTAATATTAGAGATGTATTTAACTTAAAAGGCATTAAATAAATTTCCATCAGAAGCTGTCAACTGCGAAACAATTTAGTGTTTATTCACCTCCCACTTCAAGCTACTAAAAAGTGTAGAAGAATCTTTGGGAGCGTCTGCATTTTAATAGATTTTTCCTTAAACGTGATAGATTATTTTAATGCACTGTTAATATAATATTAAGGTTGACCTATATAAAAATCAATTTGGAAGTTAGACGTTTTTAAGTATTTTACATGTAACTTCATATATTACTAGTCAATATATATTTCAGTGACATTCCTATTTGGAAACCTATTAAGTACCATCTCTTTCAGACATGATAGAACAATTAGAAAGGAATCTCTTCGAGAACTAGATTTGCTACTGCAGCTTGGATTCTTCTCAGTTGGCCAGAGATTACAGTGTGAAAAAGTCTGTGAATGGGCCAGGTAGTCCTTGTTGGGGAAGCTGTGGGAATCTTTGTGGTATCTTTGTGTTTTGGCTGACAAAACATACATAATCAGTAGTCCCCACGTCTTGGATATTGCCTAATGACACCAAATGTCTCTGGAGTAAGAAACAATAGAAATTCTCCCAGGATCCTTTGCCAATACAACCCATGACCACTTCCATCTAGAAGGACAAGGGTGGCAGATACATGGGAACACCGCCACCTGCAAGTTTCCCTGTAAATCACTCACCATCCTGACTTGGAAACACATCACCATTTCGTGTCTACTGACACCAAATGGACTGTAGCAGGTCAAGAAGGTAGCTTTCCAAAGGTAATTAAGAATGGGCAGTCACTGCTCCATATCCCCTGATCGAATGTAAAAAGGTCTGGGACACCACATTCCCAAACAACTTGCCTTTCAAATATTTTTGGATGGGAATCCCCTGGAAGTGTTGGCGTATTCCTGATTGTGCCCTGGCCTAGCTTCCAAAGGACGTTAGCTACCCAAAAGATAACAATGCTGCCATGGCAAACATTGTTTTCATTGGTATACTGTGCGGATAAGTCAACAAACACAGAAATCCGATGACAGAAAGACAGAAATGTAATGACCTCCTGACCCTGGGAGCCCAGTAGGGGAGCCGTCGGATCCCAGGGCTGTAGTTTGTAAACTTAAGCCCCGTCTGGTGAGAGTGTCAGGCAAACAAGAGCTCTGTGATTTTCTCACTTGTTTCATTTGGAGATTCTTAACAAACTGATAGGTTTTGTGCATCAGAGAAAATAAAACGAACCGTGAAATATATCAGACTGCTCAATGCATCAACAGTTGAGGGCTCAGGATTTTTCTTAACTTTTAACCAAAGTATTCGGTATATCCACCCATCTATGATACTTAGGAAGTGCCAATCTCCCCTGGGGAACATGCTGCTCAGTGGAATTGGAGCACTATTTAAAATGTTCCTCCCTGCCTTAAATAGAAGGCAGAAGAATATCACACATACCTGTGAATTGTGCGCCTGCTATATCACAGATGCTAATTTCTAGGTTTACATATTTTGGCACAAAGGATATTTTCAACTCTCAATTATAGTCGTCATCAACACTTTTGAAGAAAATTACCATGATAATTGGGTAATTTATATTCAAAAATAACTACTAATTGAAGGCTTGAGACTTTTCTATTAGTAATGTGCTGAGAATTGCTTGTATTTTGTTTAAACCCACCCCTGTCGTTTGGGAACGGAGCTCTCTGCCACTTGTTTTCTATGTGTGTACACTTGGGGGCAGTGGAGAGCTGAAATACAGGTCACTGTCTCAGGTTCCTGTTGACACAATTGACTTGAGGTCACACTAGCACTTTTCAATAAGCGGATGTTTCTTGAAGTGAAACAAGGAACTAGACATATGGGGCAGACTATTTTGCATTACTGGTAAGCCTTATTGAAACTTGAAAGTGCCTCGAGTGATGCTTTTATCTCACAACCACAGAGGTGCTGTTTCTGGCACAACAGAATTTAAAAAAATAATTTGCAGAACATTGCACCACGCTGAAAATTAGTCCCTTAAATACAGTGATACACTGACTTGCAGCTATTCAGATTTTCACTTCACAAAGTTCTGTTCAGGCAGTCACTGACCTCCTGTCACAAGCATAGCCTCTGTACTTGTTGGTCCAAGCCACTTTCAGAGACTGCAAAACCTCCTGACCATGACCTGACCCAACATGTGAAGCCGAATAGTTCATATTGCAGCTCTTTGAAAATAACTCACCACCCCCACCCAACCCATCAAAAGGTCACCTCTGGACAACATTGGGGTCATCAGCTGCATGCATTTTTGGTGAATGACTTACTTTCAGGCTGAGTCTCTGAATTTGCAGACGATTGAAGGAACAGTTTAAACTTGGTCAACTATTACTTTATTGCATTTCTAGGTTTAGGCATAGAATGGGGGATGCACCGAAAAATATATCATCATTGTAATACTGCATTCAGCAGCAGGCTCTACACATACTGCAGAATGAGCTCTTTTGATACCCATGTAATAACTGCAGTCACATTTTGCACTGGACCATGTCAGGATTAAAGCTGAAACTGCCTCAAGGCTCACTGATACACTTTTCATGTGCTGGCTTCATTTATTAAGAGAGTATTGGATACTCTGACTTTCAAGCACATTCTCTATATTACAGTCACAAAAACAGAAATTGCTGGAAAAACTCAGCAGGTCTGGCAGGATTGTGCAGAGAACTCAGAGTTAATGTTTCGGGTCCAGTGACTCCTCTTCAGAATAGGTCTGTAAAAGGGTCACTGGACCCAGAACATTAATTCTGAACTCTCTCCACAGTCCTGTAACTCCTGTTTTTGTTTCTGATTTCCAGCATCCACAGGTCTTTCAGTATTTTTTGCTCATTATCGTGGTACTACTTTAGCAAAGTGGACAAGGATTTATGTTCCAAAGGAATTACTGCAGGGTTTAGACAGACAATCAATTTCTTCCGCTGTACACTTTAGGGTTGAAATGACCATGCTAACCAATGTATAAATGCATCCGTTTAAATGTCTGCATCCAAAAACACATTAACCTGCTTGAAGGCATTTATAACTAATAGTGCAGCGCATCTCAATTGATAGCTGTTAAGATCTATACATGTCCTTTATAAAGCTGTTCAATGAATTCCCATCAGCAGCTAAGAGAAGAACATCAGAAGCCTAACCATCAACCCAGCTTGGACCTTGACCTTATCATGCTCCCTATTAGACTTTAAACTCTCAAAACAAATCTAGTGAATGTACTTATTAAACTTTTCACGTAACAGGAGGAACATGACATTTTAAACTTGATTGAATCTGCCGATAGAACTCTGAAGTAAATGGAATAACATAAAGCATGATGCCTCCTCCCCACACAGCAACTTGTATCTCTAAACACAATACTGCAGGCAACTTCTTGGCACTGTGTGTTTGAGGTCCTCAACATTGCCAAGGGAGGTATCAATTGGTCTTGTTTGTATAGTATAGATGGGCAATAAAATAAGTTTATTTTATTTGTCTCTTTACTCCTTTGAAAAATATAGCTAAAAGTCGCTTACATTTGCCAAGAAGTCTCATCCAATTTGGAGAAGAAAACGATTCTGCTTGTCACTGCTGGACAAATTTCTTTTTAAAAAGATTTCTGGAATCGACTTTCGCCATCTTTTCGAATACAGAGTTTCAGATTCCTGACAGTGCTGAATTAGAAAGATTCTCATCTTTTCTTCACGTCTTCTGTAAGTCTGTGTTCACCTGCCGGAGGGAATAGTTTTTCTCTATCTTTTCCATCAACTTGAACACCACTATTTAATCACTTCATCACTGTCTGTGTTGAGAACAGAATAGTCTGTACCTTCCCATCCTCACCTCATCACTGCAAACATCTTCCTGGGTTTTTGCATTTATTCTGAAGTGTGGTGTTCGGAATTATTCACAATACTCCAGCTGAGACCTAACTACTGACTCAAAAAGTTTGATGATTATCTGTGAAATATCACCCCCAAATGCATGAGGTCTTATCTTGTGAGGCACCTAATCAAATATCTTTTGGAAATCTAAATACACTATGTCCACAAGTTCCCCTTGATCATTTAAAACTAAGTTAAACTGTGTTTTCTGGACCCTTTCTTTTCCTCTTTGTAAGCACAGTTCTGTTTCCAATCCTGTCCATGAACACAAAACCATATTTGCACTGATTTTAATGACAAACAGCCAGTGCAGGCCTATTAATAAAATGAAATGATGGCATCACCCAACTTTAGATAAATGGAATACAGTTATTAGATTTACAATTTGGATTAGGCAGCAGCACCGTTACAGATGAAAACTATAAAGAAAGCTCATTTCAAATCGTCAAAAACTGGTCCTAGTTCTGAAGGGAATTTGAAAGATGCAGGAAACAGGTGCAAAATGTAGAACAGGGCAGGATGCATTTAAAAGAAAGGGAACATCAGTACTTATCATTTTTAAAGTAAACACGAACAGCTGAGAAACAATGTTCTTTCAGTTAGTATTACTGGTATCAATAATGGGCTCAGGTTGCATTTAATATTCACTGATTTATAATGCTGATCAAGAAAGGGACAACACTGAGGCACATCATAGATAAAATTTGTGACAGGAGTTAGTTTTAAAAGAGACAGTGGGAGCGACTCATTGTGAAGTGCATTCTTTTGTGCGCTCTACTATTACTGTGTCAATGTTTACTTTTCATCCCAAGGTCACCTGTGCTACCCTTGCCAGACCTTTTGTTAAAAAAAATAGTTCAGCAATGAATTGTGTTGGATCAAATTACTGGCTGCATTCTGTCATGCGGTCTAGAAACGTGAGCAACACTCACCATGAAAGGACCTGTTAGAGGAGCTTATGTAAATCATTCAAACCGCACTTAAAATGTCACAGAAAGGCAACATAGGCAGGCATTCAGCCAGCACTGTACAGTCGAAGGTAGCACCATCTGTAGTTAAAGGTGCTTGTAACTTTGACTGTTTCTGTGCATTTGTGACGTATATTTCATGGCGAGCTAGCCACCATCATTGTGTGAGATTAAAAAAAATTGCAAAAGGAAACAATTTCTTGATGTTTTGTGTCTGGGAAGGCAGTGGCATAGTGGTAATATCATTGGTGAAATTTGAATTCAGTGAGAATGTGAAATTAAAATCTCACCTAATAATGACCATGCACTCAATGTCAATTGTTGCAAAAACCCTATGGTCAACCATTGATAATTGTCACAGAAACCGACTTATTTCAGTAACAGGACAACGCATTGTGAGAGGCGCTTGCAAATGTTGTTGTTTCTGCAAAAATCACTAGGCTGAATCATAAGGGGGCTCTATGTTTAACTAGATATGCTTGCACAAACAGCTACAAGTAGCTGCATCTTGCTTCTGCAGAAATCGCAAGACAGAATCATGAGGGTGTATCCCAAGGAATAACTAACCGAAAAGGGAGGTGTGTCGACTGGGAGAAACAGACGTATTGACATGACAGTTGCAAAAGTCACGCACTCAGAAGTCATAAAGACTCAATGCGTAGAAGTGATAAGACTCCGTGGTGCGTCAGATATCAAGGAGGGAGGGTTGCATGCTTTTTTTTGCAGCAGAGAGCGGCAGGTGCTGGGCGGAAGCGACGTTGGAGCGCAAAGCCGGTTGGGAAGGTAAGTGATTGTTATTTGAGTGGGTGTGTTCTAGACCCCAGGTCCTACAAAGTAGAGCCTCCTCTACTCTAAATTAAAAGTCCATAGACTTGCCCCAAAAAGAGGGTCCAAGGAAGTTCCTGTGGAGTGAAGAGTGAGGCTTTAACTCAGGAATCTTTGACAAGCATTTTAATTGCGAGCAGTGGCGGAGAGAGGACGATAGGAAATAGAGATAGGAAAGACTGCAGATAAGGTAAGGCAGTTTTTATTAAAATTACTTATCGGTAGTGGGCAGCGGTGTTTTTCTCTTTCACAGAAGGAGCGGGAGCAGCGGAGGAAGTGATGGAGACTGGTTAAAAATTTACTTTTTATGGTTTATCTATTAATTCTTTTTTAGAAAAAGACTATAGCAGAGAGGTATCAGAAAGTATTTTAACTCAAACCTGTACAAAGTAATAAAGTAATTAACTAAGCAGAGATGGCTGGTCAGGTGGTGTGCTGTAGCTGTATGATGTGGGAGCTGGCTGATCCCATTGTGAATGGCAGTGACCACATCTGCAGCAAGTGTTGGTTGCTGGAAGAACTCCGGCTCAGAGTTGATGATCTGGAATATGAGCTTCAAATACTGCGGCACATCCGGGAGGGGGAGAGTTACCTGGACACTTTGTTTCAGGAGGCAGTCACACCTGGGAGATGAACTAATTCACATTCAGTTAGTGATCAGGGACATCAGAGTCTGACTGTAAGTGAGGCAGGTAGGGGGAACCTGAGTTCAGGAGTGCAGGAGCCTCAGCCCTTGACCTTGTCCAACAGGTATGAGATTCTTGCTCCCTGTACGGATGAGGAAAAGGGCTCTGGACAGGATGAGCCAGCTGACCATGGCACCATGGTGCAGAAGGCCATTCAAGAGGGGGAAGCAAAAAGACAAGTAGTTGTTATAGGGGATTCTATAATTAGGGGGACAGATAGTATCCTATGCAAGGTAGATCGGAAGTCTCGCATGGTGTGTTGCCTGCCCGGTGCCAGGGTGCGGGACATCTCCAACCGGCTTGAAAGGATATTGGAGCGGGAGGGGGAGGATCCAGTTGTGTGGTTCACGTTGGGACTAACAACATAGGCAAAGATAGAATGGAGGACCTGTTTGGGGTCTATCAAACACTAGGAAGGAAATTGAAGTACAGGTCCTCAAGGGTCATAATCTCCGGATTACTGCCTGAGCCACATGCCAATTGGCATAGGGATAAGAAAATTAGGGAAGTAAACACGTGGATCAGGGATTGGTGTGGGAAAGAGGGGTTCCACTTCATGGGGCATTGGTATCAGTTTTGGAACCGGGGGGATCTGTACCTTTGGGACGGTCTTCACCTGAACCGATCAGGTACCAATGTTCTAGTGAAGAGGATAAATAAGGTGGTCAGTAGGACTTTAAACTTCTGAGTTGGGCAGAAGGGAAAGTGAAAGCGACAGGGAGTATGGAGTTAAATGGAAAGATAAGCAGGAGGATAACACGTATGCAGGTGGATTTAAGCTTGAGGCAGACTAGGAATGCAACAAAAAGGAAGGATAACTTAGGACATCTTATGACTTCCAATATCTCTAATGATAAGAAAGTTAGCATTAAGGCACTTTACCTGAATGCTCGTAGCACTCGTAACAAAGTAAATGAACTAACGGCACAGATCATCGTAAATGATTATGATGTGGTAGGCATCACAGAGACATGGTTGCAGGAGGTTCAGGACTGGCAGTTAAACATCCAAGGATTTACAACTTATCGAAAAGACAGGGAGGTGGGCAGAGGGGGCGGGGTGGCCTTGTTAGTTAATTAAAATTAAATCTATGGCACTGAACGACATAGGGTGGGATGAAGTGGAGTCTGTGTGGGTGGAATTGAGGAACCACAAAGGCAAAACAACCATAATGGGAGTTATGTAGCCAGTGGATCCAAAGAAAAGGAATTCATGGAATGCTTACAGGATGGCTTTTTGGAACAGCTTGTCATGGAGCCCACAAGGGAGCAGGCTATTCTGGACCTAGTTCTATGTAATGAACCAGACTTTATAAAAGATCTTAAAGTAAGGGAACACTTAGGAAGCAGCGATCATAATATGGTAGAGTTCAGTCTGCAGTTTGAAAGAGAGAAGGCAAAATCAGATGTAATGGTGTTACAGTTAAATAAAGGTAATTACAGAGGCATGAGAGAGGAACTGACAAAATCGACTGGAAGCAGAGCCTAGCGGGGAAGACAGTAGAGCAAAAATGGCAGGAATTTGTGGGTAAAATTGAAGGCACTGTACAGAGGTTCATCCCCAAGAAAAGAAAGATTATCCGGGGAGGGATTAGCCGTGGCTAACAAAGGAAGTCAGGAAATCTATCAAAGAAAAAGAGAGATCCTATAAAGTGGCCAAGAACACTGGGAAATCAGAAGATTGGGAAGGCTACAAAAACAAACAGAGGATAACAAGGAGAAAAATAAGGAAGGAGAGGATCAAGTATGAAGGTAGGCTAGCCAGTAATATTAGAAATGATAGTAAAAGTTTCTTTCAATACATAAGAAGCAAACGACAGGCAAAAGTAGACATTGGGCCACTTCAAACTGATGCTGAAAGGCTAGTGATGGGAGATAAGGAAATGGCTGGAGATCTTAATAAGTACTTTGCGCCAGTCTTCACAGTAGAAGACATGAGTAATATCCTAACAATTAAAGGGAGTCAGGGGGCTGAGTTGAGTATGGTTGCCATTACAAAAGAGATAGTGCTAGAAAAGCCAAAAGGTCTTAAAATTGACAAATCTCCTGGCCTTGATGGGCTACATCCTAGAGTTCTGAGGGAGGTGGCTGAGGAAATAGCGGAGGCGTTGGTTGAGATCTTTCAAAAGTCACTGGAGTCAGGGAAAGTCCCAGATGATTGGAAGATCGCTGTTGTAACCCCCTTGTTCAAGAAAGGATCAAGACAAAAGATGGAAAATTATAGGCCAATTAGCCTAACCTCGGTTGTTGGTAAAATTCTAGAATCCATTGTTAAGGATGAGGTTTCTAAATTCTTGGAAGAGCAGGGTCAGATTAGAACAAGTCAACATAGATTTAGTAAGGGGAGATGGTGCCTGACAAACCTGTTAGAATTCTTTGAAAAGGTGACAAGTAGGTTAGACCTGGGAAACCCAGTGGATGTCGTCTATCTAGACTTCCAAAAGGCCTTTGATAAAGTGCCACATGGGAGGCTGTTGAGTAAGGTGAGGGCCCTTGGTGTTTGAGGTGATCTACTGGCATGGATTGAGGATTGGCTGTCTGACAGAAACCAGAGAGTTGGGATAAAAGGTTCTTTTTCGGAATGGCAGCCAGTGACAAGCGGTGTCCCACAGGGTTCAGTGTTGGGGCCGTAGCTGTTCACGTTATATATTAATGATCTGGATGAAGGGACTGGGGGCATTCTAGCGAAGTTTGCCAATGATACGAAGTTAGGTGGACAGGCAGGTAGTACTGAGGAAGTGGGGAGGCTGCAGAAGGATCTAGACAGTTTGGGAGAGTGGCCCAGGAAATGGCTAATGAAATTCAACGTGAGCAAATGTGAGGTCTTGCACTTTGGAAAAAAGAATACAAGCATGGACTACTTTCTAAACGGTGAGAAAATTCATAAAGTCAAAGTGAAGGGATCTGGGAGTGCTAGTTGAGGATTCTCTAAAGGTAAACATGCAGGTTGAGTCCGTGATTAAGAAAGCGAATGCAATGTTGTCATTTATCTCAAGAGGGTTGGAATATAAAAGCAGCGTTGTGCTACTGAGACTTTATAAAGCTCTGGTTAGGCCCCATTTGGAGTACTGTGTCCAGTTATGGGCCCCACACCTCAGGAGGGACATACTGGCACTGGAGCGTGTCCAGCGGAGATTCACACGGAGGAGATTCACACGGATGATCCCTGGAATGGCAGGTCTAACATACAAGGAACGGCTGAGGATCCTGGGATTGTATTCATTGGAGTTTAGAAGGTTAAGGGGAGATCTAATAGAAACTTACAAGATAATACATGGCTTGGAGAGGGTGGACGCTAGGAAATTGTTTCCGTTAGGTGAGGAGACTAGGACCCGTGGGCACAGCCTCAGAATTAGAGGGGGTAAATTCAGAACAGAAATGCGGAGACATTTCTTCAGCCAGAGTGTGGTGGGCCTGTGGAATTCATTGCCACAGAGTGCAGTGGAGGCCGGGACGCTAAATGGCTTCAAGGCCGAGATTGATAAATTCTTGATGTCACAAGGAATTAAGGGCTACGGAGAGAATGCTGGTCAGTGGAGTTGAAATGCCCATCAGCCATGATTAGATGGGAGTGGACTCGATGGGCTGAATGGCCTTACTTCCACTCCTATGTCTTATGGTCTTATGCTAACAACAGGCCACAGACAGATGTGGTAAACCGATTAGATTAGCAATTGCACAGAGCAATACAACTATTACGTATTTTAGGGAGTACCGAGAGATTCAACTGAACTGTAAAAATTGTAATGTAACCTTCTGATCAGGGTGCCTACTTGTTAGACACCCACCTTACAAGAACGTTTCAATAAAATTCGTTGCTTCAGAATTTGACTCGGACTGAAATTTATTGAACAGTGAGCTTTGTTTCTCATAATTGGGGGCTCAGGTCCGGGATCCTGTCATCATCAGCAGAGTAGGCACTGTCGGCTGGGAAGACGCATCCCGTTCCCTTTTAGAACGGTCCTGTGTTTCTCGATGGTGGGTGCCCCTACCGGTAGACTGACCAGAATCCTCACGAAGTCATTCTGAATGGGGAAAGATTTAGGGGCTGCAAAGACAGCGAATGGACGCTGGATGTTACCCAATGGGAGGGAAATGTTGTACAAAATGATGATGTGAGAAATTATGGCTGTCTTACATCAGGGGAGTCACTGGGGATTGCAAGCAATATGTGATTTAGTCTTAAGGAAATATGGATGCAAAGGGATATATACGATAGCTAAACAGATATGTGAGGGATGCATAATGTGTCAAAAAACGTAAACAAGAAGGTGTTAAGGAAACAAGTCCCAGGAGGGAGAGAACCTGGGCTAAGACTATTTCAGAACATTCAGGTAGATTATACCGGATTACCCCGAATGGGAAGACTGTGATATATGCTGGTAATGGTTGATCACCTATCTGGATCGGTGGAGTGTCCAAGATAATACTTGAACACATAATCCCCAGATATGGGATAGTGGAATGTATAGATTCAGATCAGGGAACTCATTTTACTTCCAGGGAGTGATGAAGGGGTTAGGAATCTCCTGGGAGTTCCACACCCCTTGGCACCCACCTTCATCAGGAATGCTTGAGAGAATGAACCAGACACTCAAGAAGCAGTTATCTAGATTAGTAGTAGAAACCAGACTCCCTTGGACTAAGTGTTTACCTATAGCCCTTTTGTGAGTGCGAACGGCCCCAAGGAAAGATATGGGGCTGTCTCCTTATGAGATATTGTTTGGCCTGTTCTACTTGGGAACAAAAGGGGAACTGCCAATCCCAGAAACTAAAGATTTGTTCTTAAAGAAGTATATACTGGGCTTCTCCACTTTGTCTTTCCTCAGGTAACAGGGTTTATTGGCACAGACTTCGCCCCTTGATTTCACTGTTCATCCCATCCGGCCGGGAGATTGGGTCCTAATTAAGTCATGGACAGAAACTAAATTGCAACTGGATTGGGAATGACCATACCAGGCTCTTTTGACTACCGAAACGGCGATAAGAATGGCGGAGAAAGGCTGGACTCACTACACCAGGATTAAGGGACCAGTGGAATCCCTGGTTGAGAAAGCTGTCTGGATAGTCAATCAATACAAGAACCACTGAAACTCAGGCTAAAAGACTTTAAGTGACTGATTATACCATGGCGACGCGAGCGCTGGATGGTTTTTTTTTTGATTGCATGTAATGTCTCTCAATGCTTCAATACTATTGTAGAATGCTGGGGATGCTTTGGGTTATGATATTAGCTCTCTTAGTATTGGGATTTTGTCAAACATTGTCTTCATACTTGTAATTAACGGCCCCTGAGTCTGATAATCCGCAAGTGTTAGACGCCGATGCATGCAGCTTAGTAAATTGTGGGGATGTAGATATTCAGAGACAGTACAGCAGCTCAGCGATGCATCTTAAGTCCTACGGGGATGGCCTTGCGGATGGTACTTGGTATACTGGTCTCGTCACAGTACACCGGGCCCCCTTCCAACGAGCTCTCGATTGTCCCGATAAAAAATGTAACCCAATATACTTAACGGTAAAGAAAACCACATGGCACAAAGCGATTCTGGGGGGGGGCCGGGGGGGGGGGGAACACCTATCAGGTCCAATTAAATGAAACATTTGGGACAGAGATGAAAGCAAAAGGGAAGGACTCAGGCTGTTGTTTCCGCATACAGGTGGGTAGAGGGAGGTGGCCAGTCAAAGTGAATGAAAAGAGCGCTCAGATGCCACAGGTATATCCTTTCACCCCTCCCAACGACCCTAAGGTGATAAAAATTATAGAGGTGAGGGACTTAAAACAACCCATCGAAATAGAAACTGGCTACGGGGATACAAATGCCTGGCTTGAATGGGTAAAGTACACTGTGAAAAGTCTGAACAAAAACAATTGCTATGCATGTGCCTCTGGTAGGCCAATGGCCCAGGTAGTCCCCTTTCCACTCGGGTGGCAGTGAGACAGGAAGGGCATGGAATGTATGATTGCCCTGTATCAAGATAAGACTGCATGGAATAATGGGAGTTGTACTTACTTCCCTATCTCTAATGTTCCCTCCCTTGGAGAAGAAAGACTTAAAATCCACCCCCCATCGTTTTCAGCCGCAGTTGGAAATCACACGCCATGTGTACGTAGACGAGGTACAAATCGGTCCAGAGACTTGGGGGAGCTGAAATTATGTACAGAAATTGAGAATGACACCGAAACAGGCAAGGGAGGGAACTACTCAGTGCTGCAGGTTCTCCAAGCGGATCTGTGGTGGTACTGTGGAGGGAAAATATTGAGACCCACCCTACCTCCAGATTGGAGGGGGATATGTGCAATTGTACAATTGGCAATCCCATTCACCTTGGCATTTGAAAAGGAAAGGATTGTGACAAAAGGGAGTCGGAGTAAAAGATCATTATTAGACACCTCTTTTGATGACAGGATTTATCTAGACTCTATAGGAGTTCCTAGAGGAGTGCCGGATGAGTACAAGGCTTGCAACCAGATTGCAGCAGGTTTTGAATCAGCTCTCTTCTGGTGGGTAATGGTCAGCAAGAATGTGGACTGGATAAACTATATTTTCTATAATCAGCAAAGATTCATCAATTACGCGAGGGATGCAGTCAGAGGCATAGCAGAACAGCTTGATGCAACCAGTAGAATGGCCTGGGAAAACAAAATGGCCTTAGATTGACCTTAGCTGACCTTTGGGGTATACGCATGATGTTAGGAGGGAACTGTTGTACTTCTGTTCCAAATAATGCAGCACTTGGCGGGTCAATCACTCGTGCCTTGCGAGGATTGACCACAGTTTGGGAGAAGATTTGTAGCTCGGGTGCTCGTTGTTGTGGTTCTGTTCGCCGAGCTGGGAATGTGTCTTGCAAACGGTTCGTCCCCTAGACAGGGGATGAAACGTTTGCAAGACAAATTCCTAGCTCGGCGAACAGAACCACAACAGGATTGACCACCTTGGCGGAAGAACTGGCTGAGAATTCAGGGGTGGACACATCACTCACGGGATGGCTGGAATCATGGTTTGGGAAATGGAAGGGAGTGGTAGTCTCCATCCTCACCTCCCTGATAGTGGTAGTAGGGGTACTGGTAGCAATTGGCTGTTGTATCATACCTTGTGTACGGGGACTAACCCAACGGCTGATTGAGAAAGCCTTGGCAAAACAGACGCCCCTAAAAGATAATCAGGCAGAGGAACTCTACCTCTTGAACAATGAGGGGACGAGTAATCTTGAGGCCAAGATGGACGAAGTCTCGGGGATGATGCTTGCAAATTTGGGGGCGACATATGAGGGAAATGCAGAAAACAACAATTATTTTTTAAAAAGGGGAATTGTGAGAAAAGCTTGCAAATGTTGTTTCTGCACAAATCACTAGGCTGAATCATAAGGGGGCTGTATGTTTAACTAGATATGCTTGCACAAACAGCTACAAGTAACTGCATCTTGCTTCTGCAGAAATCGCAAGACAGAATCATGAGGGTATATACCAAGAAATAACTAACCGAAAAGGGAGGTGGTCGACTGGGAGAAACAGATGTATTGACATGACAGTTGCAAAAGTCACGTACTCAGAAGTCATAAAGACTCAGTGTGCAGAAGTGATAAGACTCAGTGTTGCGTCAGCATAAGTAATGAGACTCAGATATCAAGGGGGGTTGCACGCTAACAACAGGCCACAGATAGATGTGGTAAACCGATTAGATTAGCAATTGCACAGAGCAGTACAACTATCACGTATGAGGTAAAAGGGGAGTACCGAGAGACTCAACTGAACTGTATAAATTGTAATGTAACCCTCTGATCGGGGTGCCTACTAGTTAGACACCCGTCTTGCAAGAACGTTTCAATAAAATTTGCTGTTTCAGAATTTGACTTGGACAGAAATTTACTGATATGTGAGCTTTGTTTCTCATAGCATGTTATAGAATGAGCTTCCAGAGGAAGTGCTGAAGGCTAGAACAATTACAATATTTAAAAGGTATCTGGATGGGTATATGAATATGAAGCTTTTAGAGGGATAGGAGCCAAGTGCTAGAAAATGGCACTAGATTAATTTAAGATATCTGGTCAGCTTGGACAAGTTGGACCGAAGGGTCTGTTTCTCTGCTGTACATCTCTATGACTCTATGATTCAATGTGCAGCTGGTCCTTCGACCAATCAGATCGAATGAGGGGCGGGCCTCAGTGAATGAGGAGGCAGAACTGAGACTGTGATTGGAGCGTGCACCTTGTGGATGCTGGAACCTGAACACTGTGAGCTGGACCAAGAGGGAGAGACTGTCTGTCCACTCCCATATTCAATGGGGAGCATTTTCAGATGGTCAGCTCCAACCAACATCACAACGTGATCTGACAGAGTCAGTCCATTCACCAGCTCCTCAGTTTCATCGGCTTTTCACAGTGCAAAGGAGAAAGAATGCTTTGGGAGGCTGCTGCTGCAGTGAAGGTGATGTGACCCGTCCCTCATGGACATTGCGGCTGCGTCCTGGTGGGTCCTGCAGAATGGTCGCCTGCATCGGCGTCCTGGCGAATCCAGTCCGCCATTCCAACTGCCCGGTGGTCTGCTTCAATGGTGACTTTGGTGATCGGGTGGGTCCTTGAGGGGGCTCCTTTGATGTCTTTGTCAACATGGCGGTCTGAGCTGGGATTCGAATGGCCCAAGATTCTATGTTGGCTTTCTGCAACGATGGAGAAGGTAGTTCCTGTCTTTTCCTTTACCTTGTGAACCCATGAGCCGTGAATTGAACAAAGGTGGACTTTTTCTTAACTTTTTTTTAATCTATGATTTCTTTTAATAAAATAGGTATTGGAGTATGGTAACTTAAACACTTCTCACTGTATTTTTTGTAAAAATACAAGTGACGATAAATTACTATTCTATTCTAAATCATTATTCCATTGGCAATTAGGGAAGGAAATTTGCTGCCTGAACTGCTGTGCTCTTCCAGCACCACTAATCCAGTAATTAGGGAAGGAAATCTACCATCCTTATCTGATCTGGCCTACATATGACTCCAGACCCACACAGCAATGTGGTTCACCCTTAACTGCCCTCCGGACCATTAGGGATGGTGACAAGTGCTGGCTGCTAGCAATTTGCACATCCCATCAGCACGGCTTTAAAAATTAGGCAAGATCAAATGATTTACTCAGTGCTTGCCAAATACCCGTAATGATATCCTATAATTCTGTGTTCTTTGAAGGGGTTGGCCCAAATTCGATGGACTGAATGGTTTCCCTCTGTTTTGTACTAATCCATAATTAGCAAAGTTGACTGTACAGAGCCCGGATCCTCCATTTTGATGCCGCTCATTACTGAACGTGACAGTGTGACAGAACTCCATGGAGGTCCCAAAGCTCTCTCAGCAATCCGTTATTTGGGATCCGTATGTAAGGTGATGTTTGGGAAAGGTAAGGAATCCTCCCTGATTTATAAAAATGGATCACAAGACACATTGTCATCAAACAACTGAAAAGAATTATCTCTGATTCTGTTTTACCCTCACTGAACAGCAGCTTCTAAAGGTGCTTCTCGAGTTGATGAACAACAAAGATTTAAGTTCAGTCTGCTCTTTAATCAGACCAGTTCCCAAGTTTGAAAGACTCAGTGGATGATTATATCACTGCTGTCCCTGCCTGCCAGCCTGGTGTGGAAGATATGAATGAGTATGGGTCATTGCCTATGCTTTTCAATAAGTTGTCAAAAGAAAGGACTATATCTCTGAATTCCCTGTATTTCTGAAAGGTGAGGCCATCCGAATTATTTTAAGTAATAAATTGTGCACCACTAGACCAGATCATATTGAAGTTTTCAAGAAGGAGTTAGATATAGCTATTGGGGCTAAAGGGATCCAGGGGTACGGGAAAAAACAGGAACAGGGGATTGAATTGGATGATCAGTGGAGCAGGCCTGAACAGTCGAATGGCCTACTCCTGCTCCTATTTTCTATGTTTCTTTATCCAGATGTAAAGGAGAGGATAATGGGGCAGGGGGATGAATCAGATTCATTCTCTGCCTTTGTCCTGCTGCACTGAAATTTCCTGTGGTATTCCCTGCCAATGTGAGGGAGATAACAGATTCGCTGCTGACTAATGGGAAGAGGCATTCCTGACCTTGCATCTAGCTCTATCTCTGGGTATGATAGTCCGGAGGAACGGCTGAAGAAGTTTGACACAGTGGGTCCCCAGGCCCTTGCAGGAGGACCAGAGGGAGGCAGAAGAACAGGCAACTTAGCAGCTCATTTTCTGTCCCACCTCCTCATCGAAATGAGTGACAGGTCGTGAGGCACTCTGCTGGCTGCTCTCCATGTCCGACGTATGCCAATGCCATGGAAACCAGGCAGATGGGTCCCCTCAGGACCAGCTCGGACCATTTTCTCTCGATCAAGGACACACCATTTTAGGTGAAACCCCGCTCCCCCCCGCCATTCTTTAATCATCATTTCCCACTTCGATTCAACATCAGCTGCCACATTCTTTCGGATGAAACCTTTCTCACTCCATCAGATTACCTCTCCTCCTCATATCACTTCTGCTTTTCCTTACTGTGTCCGGGGGAAAGAAAGCACAGAGACAAAGATGATATTTTACACAGCGTCCTTCGGAACCAAAACATCCAGCACTTTATAATCAGGAGGATTCAGTCAGGATGACACACTCAACCAATTTAATGCTGCTGACTAATAAACGGTCGGAATGATAAACTTATTGATTAATTAGCAGTAAATGCAGTCTCTTTATTTTTAAGTCAAAGCTAATTGCATTCTGACTTTCCATTTAATATGTATTTGGCAGGAAGTAACTATTAACTCTGAAAAGTTTAGGAGTTTTTTTGAAAATCAATGGCGTCAGTATAAAGTTGGTTGAATTATAAAGCAGACAGACAGATTTGATCCTGTCAGTTCCCATCTGAGGTAGTAGCTTTACATTTCTAAGGAAATGCTAAGGGGAGGAGGGCGTGCAGCCATGGATATATGTTCTCAAGTAACGTTTCTTTAAATTCAGTCAGAGGATGTTGGCGTCTCTGGCTGGACCAGCATTTCTTGTGCATCCCTCATTACCCAATGGGCAGTTCAGAATCAACCACATCACTGTGGATCTGGAGTCAAATGTAGGCCAGACCCGATAAGGAAGGCAGATTTCCTTCCCTGAACGGCATTAGTGAACCAGGTGGGTTTTTACGACAATTGGAAGTGGTTACGATTGACAATGGCTAATTCTTCATTCCAGATTTTTGAAAAATTGAATTCAAATTTCACCATCTGCCATAGTAGGATTCAAACTCACATTCCTCAAACAGTAACCTAAGGCTTTGTGATTACGCATCTAGTGACATGGCCGGTGAGCCACCACCTCCTCAAACAAGAATTAATGTGATTCAAGACCCCTTTCCTTTGCCTGTGTACAACACAGGGGGACTGAGGGAGTGTGTGGTGTTGAAAGAACATTATGGGCAGAATTTAATGTTGGTAAAGGGACTCCCACCCACATGCTGGAGGGCCAAGGGTGGCCTCCTTTAGGGAAGGACCTCTGCATTACTGGGCAGTGTCTCGTCTGTCCTGACATCATGGGTCCCAGCAGCTAAGGTACCAGCTACTAAGAGTTGTTTCTTTGTCTCTTCATTGCTCTGCAGCAGTACCAGCTGGAGATGAGGAGAGAGGAGGCTTGGCTCCTGTTGTTAATTCTTCCCCTCCTCCACTATCCAGGGCTCAAGATCGTGGAGGGTGCCTAAGGGTAGGTGGATGCAGGATGGGAGGGAGGAATTGGCAGCAATTGCTGTCACCAGTGATCCTGGGGAAAGTTACTATGGGATTAACATCTTTGGTAACACAGTGAAGGGAGGAATGTTAGTACAAGATCAGGAAGTTTTAATAAGGAAGTCTCTGTCAGAAACCGCAACCCCTCTTTCTCTGAGCCTCTCTTTGCATCATGAATGCACAGGAAAAAACTCATGAAAATGCTGCTGCAGAAAATTTTGGCAAGCGATGATGACATTGTGAGATAAGTAGGAGATTGTTTTTATATCAGCCCAAAGAATTGGACTCCAAGTGACGCAATTTAACTTTCTACTGCAAAATATAAATCACCTTCATGCCACTCAATATAATTAAGCAGGGAGCAAAATGGCGAGTTACTGTGATAGGTGAAAGTGAGTACTGCAGATGCTGGAGATTAGAGTCAAGAGTGTGGTGCTGGAAAAGCACAGCAGGTCAGGCAGCAAGCGAGGAGTAAATACAGTTATCGTAATAGACAAGGTAATGGCAGAATGGTGCATTTCTTGAACTTTCCCCTTTAATTGCACATCTCCCATTTGGCTGATGCAACAGCACTGTAAGTCTGGCTGCCGGGGGTTCTGGGGAGGGATGGTATTGTCAGGGCCCTGCCACAAAGCTGACAGCAAACATCTCCCCACATTTCACGCCCCACCCCGGGCACGCTGGCAGATTCAATACACCCACCACTGGGAAGACTTGCTTTTCAAAAAAAAAACTGGATCTTCCCTGGGCAGGGGCTGTAATCCAATTAGCTCTGGGTTTGCAGTGATCACAGATCTTGTGTGGATGAGCAGTGCAGTACAAAGCCAACATAGCAGCACAGTAGAGCACAGAAAATGCCCTATTTACATGCAACAAATTAAAAACATAGTAGTGGATTTTAATGGAATAATAAGACACTCCACATAAAAGAATGTGTGATCCCACAAGTACATTTAGGAGCCTTTTTCTTCGTACAAAACCTGCTGAAGTCTAAGTCCACAGCTGCTTTGTTAATTTTTTGCAAAATGTAGGATATTTCTTTTTTTATTTTTCTCTGTTCTATTATGCATCTACCTCACTTCAGCAACACTCAGCATCATTAGTCAGGCGCACAGCAAAGTGTCTCACAGACCTTCTCACAGCACTTTGGTTCACAGATAAACCCAGACTTATCATAGGGAACAGCCTCACTTTGATACACAGCAAATTAACAAAGCATTGTTTGGCCGTGGCTAATTTTGAGTACATTCATAAATGGTTACACACATATTAGATAAGTCTACCAGACCAGCATGAAATGAAATTATTGTAACGTTCAACTTAATGCCTTCCTCCTTCGCTTGTGAAGTAAGCCACATTTGGTTGAGCCAACATAGTTTTAAAGTCCATATATTTTCTCTGGATGTAAATGTAGTAATTGGCAGCACACAGGGAGCCTGACATGCTACTGTTTGACAAACAGGAGGTGTGCTTCCAAGCAATAAGAACAGAGAGGATTTAGTTTTCCATACCTTCCCCCCTATTAGCCTGGCTAAGGACAAGTGAAAGTCATATATTTTATTTCTAAGTTTGAATCTCCAATAAGAATTGAATCTGTTACCATGGTAACATGAATCTCCTTATTCCACTACCAGAGCACTTTAGGTCTTCTGCTCCTTCTGATAACTATAAATAGATCTATGAAGCTGAATCACCAATCTAGTACTGCAGGGATTGTTTTCCTGTGATTGGAATTAAGTTCATTATCGAAGCACAGCAAGGGAGAACTTTGTTCAGATTTTGGTCTATACTATACCTACCCTTCAGGTGTTTAGTACTGACACCCAGTGCCCTTAACTGAAAGAACTGACCCTACACTTGCACCATGGAGTAAATTTTCTGGGCTCCTCTCCACACCAATGCTGTAATCTCTACTGAAGTTCAAGAGTGTTCACACTTTTATAACTGTTGTCTATGCATTAATGACAGTGAAGTGGGAGAATGACCAAGAAAATTCAAACAGGTACTTAGGGATTTTACCTCTAAGCAGTTGGGTGGAATTTTGTAATATCTACTTAATCTTCCTTTAATCTCAAGGGGCGTTTTTGGAGCTTGTTGTTTCTGCTGCGTCCTTCCGAGTTTGCTGTTATGTCCTTCAAATCATCAACAATATGCTTCCCCACATCTGCACCTTAACTATGACCAAACATGCTTCTTACCTGGGAACCCAGGTAATTCAGGTAACGTTGGTTCCTCTGTTCCTAGGGCAGTGTTGCTACCTGTGAAACAGGAATAAGATCAGAAACCAACTGGTGAGTATGAGTATTAATGGTGTGCCACACCTGGAGGGTGTGGCAATCTCAAACTAGATCTAATGAACATACCATTCCACAGCACAGAACAAGGACAAACATTGTCCTGTTAGAATAAATGAAAGATCAATGCGGAATTAAATGCTGAGTTTCTGCAGTCTGCAATTTAATGTACAATTATGATCCAATATAGACACTTACTTTGATAGGCCAGTCGCACAGACAGAAACAAACTTGAGAGAGCAGAGGTCAGGGAGGGAGTAATTGAGTGCAGGGAAAATGGGAGGGAGGTGCTCTTCTGGGAGTTCAAGATGTACTTTTTAGAACTCATACACACATTATTTTTTGCATTGGATTAGACAGGAAGCCCGAAGAAAAGAGAACATCTTTAAAATGCCTCCCGCTTCTTTGTTTTACTGTTTACTTTAGTACAAAGTTGGGGGGAGATATTTCCAATGTTCTGTACACGTATGTGCAGAATTATTGCATAGTTCTTATTAGGGCTAAACATATCAACAAGTCACTTGCACACGAATTGAAATAGCAGCTTCTTAAAGATTTCTATCTCTTACAAATATCAGTGATCGCACTGAAGAAATTTTAAATGGTCCCTTTGTTACAATGCCTTCTGTTAGAAAGAATCGATGAGGTTTTTAAAGAGCTGGGCATTTTCATGCAAAACAGTAATTTGTTTGAATAAATCTGCATAAAAGGAATATTCATTGAACAAAGAATTGTTCTGCAGCTGATTTGAGATTATTTCTTTGTAAAGCTGCCACAATAACACCATCAGCAGTTTCAATAACTTGCTCTGGCTCTCACACTGTACTGTTGCAAACTGTCAGCTTACCAACACCACAACAGCAACCCTATACCTTCAAAATTGCAGTGCTAAATAAAAATAAGTCCACCTCAGCTACTGTCAACCTGCATTTCACAGATGAGCACTATCTTTTCACAATATTCAAGAGCAGGAAAATCTCATTAATAAAGCTGGTGCTTATCAACAAGAAAGGAGTCTATTATGTGGGTTGGCGACACGACTGAAGGAGAACAAAACCAGATCACTGCTTCTCACTACTGATTATCATTCACAAACTCCCACCTTTTCTTCAAACTTCTGTCCGTACCTGACAGCAATAAAACAAAGACAACTTGCAGTTGGCATTCTGTAAATTCTGGAAATATGGTGCAGCCCAAGGCAACTGCAACCATAATAGATAAGACGAAAGTCTTAAGTTAACACCTATCAAGGGTGGAGGCACAAGTTTGGATATGGAAAAAGAATGATTTTGTTGGAGTTTGTTAAGCTCCATAGTCCTTGCGGCTGATCCAAATTCAATTACTTGTTGCCACGGTGACTCAATGGGGCAGCACGATGGCTCAGTGGTGAGCACTGTTGCCTCACAGTGCCAGGGACCTGGGTTCAATTCCAGCCTTGAGTGACTGCCTGTGTGAAGTTTACACCTTCTTCCCACGTCTGTGTGGGCTTTCCCCAGGTGCACCAGTTTCCACCCACAGTCCAATGATGTGCAGGTTAGGTGGACGGGCTACACTAAATTACCCAGGGTAGGCTATATGGGTTGGCCATGGGAAATGCAGGGTTACAGGCATGTGGTGGGTCTGGGTGGGATGCTCTTTGGAGGGTTGGTGTGGACTCAATGGGCTGAATGGCCAGCTTCCACACTGCAGGGATTCTGTGATACCCCCAACTGGCCTTGAGAAGGTGTTGCTGTTTCGAAGCACTGCAGTCCGTCAACGAGCAAGCAGATAATGCTATTACTGATCACTGCAAGTTAGTGTGGGATTATTCCACAAATCTTGGGTTTCAAAGAAGCTTACGATTTGCTTTGGATGTGGCGGGGGGAATTTTGTCATGGGGAAGCAGGTGGGATTGGGTGTGGGTCGTAGGAGTATTCACTGTCTGACTGGAAGCCAAGTCTCTCACTCAGGCTGACCTCTGGCTGGGGACCTCCTAGTGATGCCACACACACACAGACAGACAGACACACACACACAGGCTATGGAGTTAAAGCACTCTAATGTGCGTGGGGAATACTGGCTTCCAAATTTCCCATGTGCCTCGCTTGCAGTGCTCCTGCCAGATCCAAGAGTTAACAGTTTTCCCAAGGAGGCTGACTGTGTAGGTTGAGAACAGAAAACTGAAACACAAAGCTCCAAATGAGAATTTGGACTCATTCAGAAGTGCATCCTTCCCCTGAGTGTTAACAATAATTCAAGCCATACATTGATCTTAAGCTTGCACCAAATGCTTCATCGCCAGTTTATTGCTTGCTTATTTATTTATTCTTCCAAAGTGATGCCGTGGTTCCTAAAAAGGAATAATGAACACTGAAGGATTAGTCCCAATTAGTAGATAGAAGGTGTTGATAGCGACAGATTTGTAAGAATAAGCTGTTTATTAGTTGGATGAGCCACATGTGTTTTTGTGGTTTCTGGCTCGTTAACAGCAGCGCACAGAGGAAGCGAGTGAGAAAGGTTACGGTGGCGGTGTGCAGAAACGTTAAGCACCTGTAAAGTCGAAGCCATCACCTGTTCCACTGTGGCAGTTCCCAAACTCTTCGTCACACTCATCAGAATCCAACGTTGGTGGGGAGGTTGGGACTATGATTAGAAGACAAAAAGGTTAAGAATTTGCAATAATTATTTATGTCTAAAAGTATGCATTATGCATAGATCATCATATTGTAAACTCAAACAAGACTGACAGGCTTGTGTGGTGCAGTGGTAGTGTCCCTATCTCTGAATCAAGAGGCCCAGGTTCACGTCCTACCTGCTCCAGAGGTATGTAATGACATCTCTGAATAGTTTGCTTAGAAAATCTAGACAACACTGACCATTTTCAATATATTTTCTTCCCTTCTCTTCTGAAGGACAGGATTACAATTGTGTCTTATTATCATTTTTGTATGAACCCTCAGTGATCAGGGTGGGATTTGACTGGGAGCTACGGGGCACTATCACAATGCATATCTTGCCCTTACCCATGGTTTACAAGTGTCCACATTAAGTGAGGGTTGGTGGACACTAACTGTGGTTCACACCCTAATACAGGGGCATTGAAACTAAAGTGTAATCAGTAGCTCTGTGCACACATTCTTGTGTCTGACTCAGAGAGTTATCGGTTCATATGCTTCTTCAGAGACCTTAGCACAGAATCTGAATTGGCCCTCCACTGTGCTACCCTACTGAGTGAGAGCTGCACTGTTGGTGATGTCCTCTCTCATGGCACAATTTCAAAAAACAGCAGGAAAGTTATCCAAAGTGTCTTGAACAATATTCATCCTTCAAAAAACAAATTATCTGGTCAACAGCTCATAAAAGATACAATAATGAGAGGTCATAGATTTAAAGATACACTTTTCACTATATCTCCCAAAATATATGTGACAATAAACCCAATTTTAATTCAATAAATCACTGTCATTCATTCATCCATCCACCAAGTGATGTGCAAAGAAAGCAAGGGTGATTTGAGAAAAACATTTTTGCTCAGTGAGTAGTTAAAGCATGGAATATATTGCCTAGAAATGTGATAATAGCAGGTTCAACTGAGGCATTGGATGGTTATTTAGATAGAATTTGGATGTAGGAAAAGGACAGGAGATTGGCACTGGGTAGTAGAGCTAGTGCGGTCATGTTGGGCTGAATGGCCTCTTTCTGCACTGTAACAATTCTGTGATCCTGTGGTCATCACGACAGTGTTAGTGGGAGCTTGCTATGTGCAAACTGCCTGCCAGAGTTCCTTTGTGAAAAACATGACAACATGTGCTGGCTGCTGGATGTGAAAGGCGCTACACGAATGCAGCTTATTTCTTTCATTTGAATTGAAGATCCTGACTCCCATTTGGCTGAGATCAGCTGACTCACCTGGGATCATATCTGAGACCCAACCAAGTCTCCATGGCTCAGATAAATCACTGGATAAACTCACAAAGCTGTCACTACAGCTTCCATGGGATATTTTTCAATCATGGGTTCAGTGAGGGTGGTCATCTGAATGTCCTCAAGTCTTCAGTACATAAACTTGCTTTCCATTCAGAATGTCATTTCTGAGGTGTTTGTTACTTCCCTGAATATAAATCTACTGAGGTGCTGTTGGCTAGAAGCAAGAAAACGGCACAGAAGAATATATGTAATGTTTACAGATGGATTGGTATAATAGACTGTGCAGTTGAGCAGATAGATTTGACTGTTGAGGGTTAAATTATATCTGCCTGCTGAAATATCAGTAATATGTTAACATGCTTTACCATTAATATGATTTTAGTGGAATGAACCATATGGTAAACAGATCGAGTAAATGCACTGGTATCCTACTGTTATTTTACTATTTAATGTTTTCATAATTGCCGGTGTTAATATGCTCATTAAATAGGCCAACGAACTGTGCCTGGATGACAGTCACACTACTTTCCCCAACGGAACACGTTGCAACTAAACTCTCTGACACTGTTTCACTCGAGTAGGTCTCCAAAGAAAAGGATCCTCAAGTGGTTTGAATTACACAATTATTCCAGCAATGCACAGCTCGGTAGAGTGAGCAGTAGTACTAAGGACAAACCTCACGTAGCAGCGCGTTCTGATAGCAGATGAGATTTGAAATGCGGAATTGATTGGTAAAAAGCTGTGGTGTTTACAATACAGCAACTACACTGTTGGTGTCGAACCATTAGGAAAGTGGCTGCACTGGTCTGTCAAAATGTCCAGAGAAAAGATGTCAAACTCTCAGCTGCTGAACTGAATTGCATTACCTTTATTGTCACAGGCACTCACAGGAGTACAGTGAAAAGTTTGCAAGTCGCCTCTTAATGCACCATTTTAGGTACAAGATACCCAGGTACAGATTCTTCAGAACAAGTTCTGTTTTCTAATAGAATCATTCTGCATTTTAGTGAATCATGAAATGACGACAACTAGAATAATTTTTCCTGAGAATTTTTTGGCTCAATTCCTACCACTCTAGAATTACTTTTAGCATTCAAGGGACTCCAAGTTAAATGACTGCCTGATTGAAGTTGCTGATAAGATTAATGTTGGGATATGCAGTTCTTAAAGATCATAATAAGTATAAACTGAACCATTATAACAGCACTGGGTGACTCAATATCACCAGGGCAAAAACATTGCTACAGATCCTGAGGACTCCCAGTCCCATCCCAGCACTACCCCTCCAACCTGTCCATCAAATAGAACAGCAGAAAAACACATCTGGAATTGAATCTGTATCCTATATTCTAATCCTTAAACATCTGGAAAATATTTGGGCAATTGTGGGTTGCAAATCCTGAGTAACACTAGCATTTCACTGTTTTCTATTGGGAATTTTGATTGTACGTTTTTACATTCCTGTTTTTACTTAAAATGAATTTGCAAGAAAATGCATAATTTACTTGTATAGTTCAAGGACATACAATGTGCCCGGTTTTGCACACAACTCCTCATTTAAATAGGAACTTAGAAACATGAAGCTGTAATGAAGATTCACAATAGCATTAACAAGAATCAAGTTTAAGAAATAAAAGCAAGAAAGAACATGTTGTGTGTTTTATGGCTTCAGGAAATCATTTCTTTATAACCAGATACATACTTCTGCAGTGCTGTCACTTGAAATATCAAAACTGCAGCAGCCAACTGATGAAACCAATGACCCCAATAAGTTAGTGATGTTCAGTTAAGGAATTAATCTTGACCAAGTCTTTGACAGAAGCTCCCTGTTCTTCTTTGAGTAGAGTGGTATAAGCATTTCTCCCAACCTGAAAAGGCAGGCATGGCCTCATCTCAAGATTTCATTCTAAAGACGGAACCTCTGACAGTGCTCCACTCCTTCAGTGCTGCACTGCATTGACTTGTCAGCCTAATATTGTTTGTTTGTGTCTCCAGGTTGAGACTTAAAACTGCAGCTTCTGACTCAGAGGTGAGAAAGCTATTGCTAAGCCAAGGCTGGCACGATCAAAATAGCTTTAAGGGAAGATTGCAGAGAAGGTGGAAGGAGATTTTTAAAAAAAGGTTTGCAGAATTTGGAAAGGTTTTAGCAAATAGTAAAACATTATTCTTTCTGTTGGGCAAAGTGTAATGAGGAGACAAGATCATTAGCAGGAGAATAAATGGTGACGTCAAAGTTTCATTGTGAATGAATAGAACTTTGCCTTTCATATTTCTTCATCAATGATAGGAACTGAAAGCAAAAGGCAGAAGATAAACATTGATATGTTTTGAATATTTCTGTTATTATCTTCAGAAACTTAGGGTCAAATAGCCGGGTTTGTAAACACAACATCCATGATTATATCCAAAGGCATCGTGCAATCCAGGGAGGTAAGCAATTAGCATGAAGAGATTGAACAGATTGACACTTTGTTGAAATTGCATCCATAGGAATTTCATACAAATTTGTTAACATTTTTGTAGGTTCTTATTGCATAAGTATGGGGTCACACATAAAGCAAATGGCAATCATGTTTTGTTTTACAGTCAAAATACCAACATACTGTCATCAATGTTTGATCCATTATATCTTCTGGTGCAAAAGGGATTTTTTTTCTAAATTTGTTTCATTGTTGTAAATGATTGCAGCAGTAAAAAAGGCAAAAATATTACGTATGTGTCAGACACTGTTTTTCAAATATCCCCGTTTCTAAAGTTTATATGAGCTCTCATACATCAATATTGTAACTATTAACATAAATCTACTGAACCATATGTCCTCCAGGCAAACACTGTTACAACCAATGGAACACCTGCACTGAAGAATGATGAAGGTAGATTACAAATTGCCAGCCCTTACTGACACACAAAAGAACTAAATGAAGATTTAACCGTGAATGGGACTTCAAGCACTTCATCTTGTTTCAATCCTCCAGCCCACCCCCAAGGGCAGTTCCTGTTGATGGATACATTAAGCAATCAAGTCATGGAGCATTTTTAAAAGTCTTGATACCTTCAATATCACAACCCAGCAGCTCCATACGCAGGCCCAGCCCAGCTGCCGATGCTCGCTCAGGGTAGATACGAATGTATCTTGTTAACAATGGTTCAAATTTCCGAATTTCTGGCGTATCATAGTTGGTATTTCCTTCAAATGTCTAGACAATATGAAGAGAAATATGCAGACATTAGCTGAATCCATTAACAGAAACACAAACCAGAGATAAAATAGGGTCATTTCTCAGACAAAAATATAATGATCAGCTAGCAGGTTTTTGAAACCAAACCTTCCAGCTCAGCGAGCAAACTTACATCCATAATGAGCTGCATCGGCATTATCTGCATTACGTTTTCATAACTTAGCAGCATCTGTGATTACAATGTTGCTCCGAATTTTCAAAAATTGACAGTTTGAATATAATTCTGGAATTACGTACAACAGATGTTGAAATTATTCAGTGGGTCTTATGTAATTTGACAAGGAAACCAACGTAAATTGAAAAATAAGTACTGACACACAGTGGAAAAGCCACACATCAAATGGTGAGCTTTTCCTGTGTTATTCCTTAACAATAACTGTAAATCAACAAGTGTGGTCCAAAAGATTTCTCTCAAAAACTCAAACCAAAGATTGCCATCAACTGTCAGTAATTTAAGAGCAGAACACACATTATCCTACTGTCAATTTGGCACCAAGACAAACAGTACAAAACACACACACACACACACACAGACATTTATTTTTGATTTTCAGCATCCGCAGTTCTTTCAGTTTTTATTTGATATTTACCAATTTCTACCCCTATTTAAGAAAGCTTTCCATGATCCTGGAGGAATGATGGCTCAGTGGTTAGCAACAATAGTTCAATTCCCCCCACTCTATGTGGAGTTTATACATTCTCCTGTGTCTATGTCGGGTTCCTCCCATAGTCACAAAGATGTGTAGGTGGATTGATTGTCCTAAATTGCCCATAGTGTGCAGGCTAGGTGGGTTAGTCACTGGAGAATGTAGGGATAGGACTTGATGGACTGAATGGCCTGCTTCTAGACTGTAGGGATTCCATTATTCTTGGGTGGCTCTGTTGTTAGCACTGCTGTCCCACAGTGCCAGCCTCAGCTGACTGTCTGTGTGGAGTTTTGCACATTCTCCCTGTGTCTGTGTGGATTTCCTTCGGGTGTTCTGGTTTCCTCCCACAGTCCAAAGATGTGCAGGTTGGGTGACGTGGCCATGATAAATTGCCCATAGTGTTCAGGGATGTGTAGGCTAGGTGCATTACTCAAGGGAAATGTAGAGTAATAGGGTAGGGGAAGGAGTCTGGGTGGGATGCGCTTTGGAGGACCAGTGTTGGGCCAAGTGGCCTGTTTTCACATTGTAGGGATTCTATGATTCAATAAACTGCAAGAAAAATTTAAACAAGAGATATCTTCATATTGCAATGAATTTGGTAGGCTACAGCATCGAGTATTTATGATATGGTATAAATTTTATTTAAACTCTTTTTTTTACATTTTCAGGTGATATTAGGTTACTGCAACTTTTGACTGAAATTTATATGTCTGCCCTGCAATCATATTTTTGTTTTGTCCTGCTTTCTCTTCTGTTGTTTTCTCAAGCATTACCTAACCAACAATACCATGAGGAGGAAGAATATTTTACTGTCATTCCCTTTGACAACTATTGCAGTCAAGTGCAAGAGTCAAGCTAACAGGCATTGAAAACTGCCCACTCGTGTACAAACAAAGGAAACCAGACCATTTTCCTATCCACTCAGGTCCTACTGCACCCTAACATTCTAATTGTTACGGAGTCTTCTGTTTTGCCACAGTGTAATCCACAAGAACAAAATGGTGATTTTTTTTGTGGTAGCCATGTCCTGTTGCAGGACAGAGACTAATATATTCTGACTGGGAAGGTAAAATGACAGTAATTCTTCTTAATGCATAAATGTTCATCATTTTGGAAACGTGGCAAATGTGGCACAAGGCTCTTGAAATGCGATTTTTACATATTTTTAAAATGAAGGGACTCCCATTTACAGTTGAGATGAGGAGGTTGTTAGGTTTTGGAATTCTTTATTACAAGGAATAGTGGAGGATGAGTCAATGAAAATGTTCAAAGTTGACTTTGATTGTTGATTGACAAGTGAAACAAGTATTATCGAATAGACACGAAGTGGAGTTAAGGCCACAAGTAGATGATTTTCTTATTGGATATTGAAGCAGACATGAGGGGATGAATGATTTGTCCCTGCTACTATTTCTTATGTTCTTACTACTTACTCCCCTTTACTTCATGCAGATTAAGAGATGCTGAGACCAGATGAGGAGTGAGTGAATAATATGTTGGATGTTGTAGGTTACAGAGCTGGGCTGAGAGGTGGCAAATGGATTTTATTGCAGAAAAGTGTGAGATGATTCACTTGGAAGGAGTAACAGGAATGCAGAGTACTGGGCTAATGGTCAGATTCTTGGTAGTGTAGATGTGCAGAAGGATTTTGGTGTCCAGGTACACAGATCCTTGAAACTTGCCACCCAGATTGATAGCGTAGTTAAGAATTCATACGGTGTGTTAGGTTTTATTGGGAGAGGGATTGAGTTTCAGAACCATGAGATCATGCTAAAGCAGTACAAAGCTCTGGTGCGGCCACACTTGGATTATTGCGTACCGTTCTGGTCACAGCATTATAGGAAGGATGTGGAAGTTTTGGAAAGGGTTCAGAGGAGATTTACTAGGATGTTGCCTGGTATGGAGGGAAGGTCTTACGAGGAAAGGCTGAGGGACTTGGGACTGTTTTCTTTAAAGAGAAGCTTGAGAGGTGACTTAATTGAGACATATAAGATTATCAGAGGGTTAGACAGGGTGGACAGTGAGAGCCTTTTACCTCGGATAGCGATGGTTAGCATGAGGGAACATAGCTTTAAATTCAGGAGTGATAGATGTAGGACAGATGTGAGAGGTAGTTCCTTCACTCAGAGAATTGTAGGGGCGTGGAATGCACTGCCTGCAACAGTAGTAGAGTCACCAACTTTAAGAGCATTTAAATGGTCATTGGACAGGCATATGGACAAGAATGGAATAGTGCAGGTTAGATGGGCTTCAGATTGGTTTCACTGGTCGGCGCAATATCGAGGGCCGAAGGGCCTAATGTAATGTTCTATGTTCCATGTGCGTTCTTTATTGTAAAAGCACTTGAGATGTATAAAAGCTCTTGAGATGGCATGTTGGCTCAGTGATTAGCACTGCTACCTCACAGTGCCAGAGAGATATGGGTTCGATTCCACTCTTGAGTGACTGTCTGTGTGGGGTTTGCACATTCTCCCCACGTCTGCATAGATTTTCTCCCACAGTCCAAAGCTGTGCAGGGTAGGTGGATTGGCCATGCTAAATTGCCTGTAATATCATGGGATGAGCAGGCCAGGTGGATTAGAAATGGGAAGTGCAGGGTTACAGAGATTGGGTGGGGTATTCTTTGGAGGGACAGTGTGGACTTGATGGACCAAATGGTCTGCTTTTGCACTGTAGGGATTCTATGCTTATTTTACTGGCAGCAATGATAGCACGTATTAGAACTCAGTGTCTTGCTTGTAAAAGACATATTCATGTCTAAAGCTGTGATCTCAGTCTACTCGCCTTTGGTTTGGAGCTGCCAGGATTTGTTACCAACTTCCAGTCTGATCCATTTGTGCTGTAGCCGAGCTTGAACTTCCGCATGAACACCTTATTGTCCCTCAGCTTGACTCCCTGAATGATCAAGCTGCGCACCTCTTTCTCCACTCCTAGGTCGATCTCTAACCATTCGTTATTGTATGAAGGGAGGCTCGGTTTTAATGCCCAGCCTGCTCTGCTGGTGAGAAGCCGTGCATGTTCAGGACCCCAATATCGATCCATGGAGGATGAGCCTGTAATCTGGCTATCAGAGATGAGTCCTGATACCATTCCTAACATTCCAGAGCAGGGATAATCTGCAAGACAAAATTAATCAGTCATCAGAGAGGAATAAGGTAACAATTTATTATGAAGATATATCTAAGTACAAGGCTTGTGGAGTATGAAAAATTATGACAAAAATTAATATCAATCTTACCTATTAACAAGTAGAGGAATGACCAATGCAGTTGGAAAGTTCTGTGACACATCCTACCTGTTGAATGCTAACTATTAATCTCATTGAATCACACAACTGCCCAAATATTATGCCCAATAGAGGCTATTCAGCCTATCATGCCCACACTGGCTCTATGATCCAGTCCGCTCTATTACATAATGCCAATCTCCTGTCTTTCCCCATATCCCTGCACACCATTACTACCCAAAAAAAAAATCTAATGCCGTCTTGAATGCCTGAATTGAACCTGCCTCCATCATATTTCCCAGCAGTGCATTTTATAGATTAACAACTTGCTGTGTGAAAACATTTTTCTTGACATCAGTGCTGCTTTCTTTGCACATCAGTTTAAATTTATGCCCTTTTGTTTTTGGTTCTTTTATAAACAGAAACAGCTTCACCCTATCTCCTCTGTTCAGCCTGCTCCAATGTAATGGTGAGTAAGAAACACTCACAGCAAATAGGTTGTTTTGATTTTCTTAAAGGCATCTCATCCTTCATTCAATTTTGCTGCATGGCTAATTTATTTGATTTAAGTGACTGCTTCTTGCTTATCCATTAACCAATTCACAGCACGTCTCATTTATTCTGGCATGCTGCTTAAGGTGCTCTTTTGTTACTTTTTGAGAATGAGTAGGGTCCAATAACAATAAATATAATACCCTCCTCACTCCTTACCATTCAAGGCCCCAAACAGGTGAAGCTGCCATTTACATGTATTTCTGTCAACTTAGTCTATTGCATTCACTCATCACAAGAGGGACTTGGTTACACTGGGGAGACCAAATGCAGACTGTGACCCCTTTGCGGAATATGTCCAGTCCATTGGCGAGCATGACCTGAGCATCTGGTTGCTTGCCATTTAAATTCTCTCTCTCAATTTTCTACCCTTGGCCTGCTGCAGTGAAACGTAATATAAGCTTGAGTAATGCCTCCTCATCTTCCAATTAGACATTTTGCATAGCCTTCTGGACATAACATTGAGTTCAATAATTTAAGGCAGTGAATCCTGTCCCCCAAATTGAAGATTTATTTTGTCACATGGAGATCTTAATTTTGTTTGTCATGCTTTTGCTTTCAGATAGAGTTTTCAATTATTCACACACACTAATGTTTTGTTTTTCTGCAACTACCATTACCACTTCCTTTGGCAATTTGTTTCACCACATTTATATCATTTAAAATCTCTCAGCCTTTAACCTGTCCCAAGCCTTTGCTTCTCTTTCTCTTGCCCTGCACAACAGCATTAAAAATATGATCAGATGAGTTAGAGTAGGCCACTTGGGACCCTCAAGTGGGACCCTCCACCATTCAATAAGATCATGGTCGACCTGACCATTAAACATTTCTAGCTCTGATTAAATTTCCATGCCCCTCACATTCAAACTGGTCACATTATTATCTTCCTTCAGTTTTTAAAAAGACTCATAATAATAACTCTGCTTCTCTCTTCACAGATGCAGTCAGACTTGCTGAGCATTTTCTGCATTTTCTGTTTGTATTCCAATGACAACATTGTTAAGAGACACCTTAATATCTGGAGCTGTTTAAATGATTGATTACATTGGAGCTTTGTAATATTAATGGTAATTCATTATGTGTCAATTATATCTAAGGCTTTTTGTAGGTATTTTTAGAATTACATAGAGTTTTATCAGAAACTCACATAATATTATGAGCTGTTCTGCTAATTAACGAGGTCTGTCACAAACAGGCTGCACTAAAGGGCGACCATTGATCATATCTCAGATATGAAAATGAGAGTTATTGTTACATGCAGGGCTTCAGTGAAGCCCTGTCTGAGCTCTTTGTTAGAACAGTATTCTTTGCAAGTTTTACATCAGTGCAAATGATCTAAAAGGTGGGGGTTATGATTTAATGAATACTGGACTCGGCAAAATATGGTCTTTTTCCATTCAATGTTTGACATTCGGAACAATATCAGTTGGGTGGAGTAAGAACACCTGGCCTTCCACTCAGGGGAAGTCCAGCCACATTCAGCTGATAGCCATCTGATTGGCTAGTAACTCTGTAGGCTGGGAAGACCCTGGTACTGGGAGTGGTAGCCACTGCTGGAACCACAAGCCCTAAGGCACAGTGTAAATGCTGGTAGATGCGGGCTCTTGGAGCATGGACAGGAAGGGAAGCGTTAGCAGCAAGTGGTTAGTGGTTAGGGAAAGTATAGGTCATGACGATAAATCTAGATAGAGAGACAGAGTACCTGGTGGATGGTTGAAATAGAGGGCAATGTTAAAGGTATTTTTCTGACTGAGGCCCTGATCTGCCAGACTCACCCACCATCTCTGAAATGTTGCATTGCATCCTGCCGTGAAGTGCTCATTAAGTGGCTAATAGCCAGTAGTTTGGGTAATAGCTGTGCATTCACATTGTTTCAGGTACATTATTACAACAAGAACATTTACCATTGGGTAGGAAGTTACCAGGCCCAAAAGGTGATAGCTAATTCTCAAGATTCCAACATATCTTCTTTTTTATTCACTCATGGAGCGTGGGTGTCACTGGCTGGGCCAGCATTTATTACCAATCCCTAGTTGCCTTTGAGAAGGTGAGCTCCCTTCTTGAACTGCTGTAGTCCCTATGCTGTGCATAGACCCATTATGCTGTTTGAATAGAATAGAATATGGTCACTTGTACTCCAGTATGGAAGTACAGTAGTACAGTGAAAAGATTTTACGATAGCTGTTTTTTAATGGTGCCAAATTAGATACAAGTATCTAGGTACAAATCTAACAGGGTAAAAAAAAGTTAAAAATCACACAACAACAGATTATGGTCCAACAGGTTTATTTGGAAGCACACTAGCTTTCAGAGTGCTGCTCCTTCATCAGGTGGTTGTGGAGACTAAGACCATGAGACACAGAATTTATAGCAAAAGATTACAATGTCATGCAACTGAAATGATATATTAGACAAACCTCGATTTTTGTTAAGTCTTTCATCTTTTAGAATGGGTTGCAGGTTTTGGTTGATTAATATGTAAATTCCAGAGCATCTTTTAAGTCACCTTCTCGAGAAACCTTAAGTTTTCTCAAGAAGGCAACAGTCCTGCATCACTCCAGCCTCCAGACCCGTCCACACCAGCACTCAGCAGTAACAAGTCACACTGTACCAGGATTTGCTTCACCTCATGCTACTCCAGATCTCAGGATTCCCCATGTGCCGCTCCAGGACTCAGGATTCTCCTGCTGCTGTTGCTTCGGAATTTTGGCTTGCTTGTCAATCTGGGACTCAGGATTCTCCTGCTGCAGTCGCTTGGGGATTTCAGCCTGTCCATCACTCCAGAACTCGGGATTCCCCCTGCTGCCATCATTCAGGGGACTTGGCCATTCTGCTGTCCGTCACTCCGGGAACTCGGGATTCCCCCTGCTGCCGTCATTCGGGGACTTGGCCATTCTGCTGTCCGTCACTCCAGGAACTCGGGATTCCCCCTGCTGCCGTCATTCGGGGATTTGGCCATTCTGCTGTCCGTCACTCCAGGAACTCGGGATTCCCCCTGCTGCCGTCATTCGGGGACTTGGCCATTCTGCTATCCGTCACTCCAGGAACTCAGTCTGCGACTCGGCCTGTGCTTGCCCTGCTGCCACTGCATGAAATGGCCCACGCTCTCAGCTCCCACCCAGTCTCCAGGCCTGTCTTGTCTCCCTTGACTCCTTTCTCCTGGTAGGGGTAGTTAGAAGTTGCCGGGGGTGGGGGTGGGGGGGGATGCTGCACAAAACATATTAGAAAGAGGAGAAAAAAAAGAAAAAAAGAGGAAAGGGAACTGGTGAGCACAGGAGCTCCGGCTGGAGCTTTTTCCCCTGCCGCCATATTATAAAGAGGGAACAGGTTTCAGGATTTTGAGCCAACACACTGAGAAATTGGTGATATATTTCCAAGTCAGGATGTTGTGGCCTGGACAGGAGCTGGTAGGTGGTGGTGTTCCCATAGATCTGCTTCCCTTAGCTTTCTAGATGGAAGTGGTCGTGGGTTCTCTCTTGTTTAGATTCTCTCTTGTTGGTGATGATCATTACCTTGCACTTGTGTTATGAAACTCAGTTGCCACTTGTCAGCTCAAGCCTAACTGTTACAGCATTTGAATATGGACTGCTTTCAGTACCCGAGGAGTCGGGCATGGTGGTGAATATTGTGGAACCATCGGCGAACATCCCCACTTCTGACTT